>NC_058131.1:197724422-197872791 GCF_016433145.1 Gracilinanus agilis | reverse complement strand
ATATATATATATATATATATTCTTTTAACAGAAGAGATCACTTTTGAAGATGACACCTTTAAGGAGAATAACCTTGCTTCAGTAATTGAGAATGCTCTATACATGATCATTCAGTAATCTGTCTACTCTTGTTATAATGTGAACTAGTTAGAAGTTACTCCTCTTGCTGTCAGGCATTATCCATGCCATTAATTATAAGGTGTTTGGTCTCAATTTTAAAATTACTCCTCAGGTTCCTAACAACACTTTTCAACTTTACCTCATATATTTGGATCCAGAGGCCATAGAAAACAATACCAAATCACTGAGTTTAAATGTGTTAGCATAGTATTATTCCTACATATTTTTTCTTTAGGTTGAGGTCCTATTCCCTAGCTGCTGATGACACAAATATTCCCCTTATGTGTTCTTACCAACCAAATCATGGTCTTTCTTGTTAAAAGAAAAATAATTAATAACAGCTCTATATCTCAAAGAGATCAAAAAAAGGGAAAAGGATTTATTTGTAAATAAAAAAAGGTTTATTGTAGCTGTTTTTGTGGTAACAAAGAATTGGAACCTGAGGGGTTGTCCTTCAGTTGAGGAATTGCTGAACAAGTTATGGTATATGACAATTCATGGAATACTATTGGGCTCTAAGTAATGACAATCAGTTTCAGAAAAGCCTGGAAAGACATATATGAACTGATACAAAGTGAAGTGAGAGGAACCAAGAGAACAATGTACATAGTGACTGAAATATTTCTTGATGAAGTAATCTGAGATAATACCAGAGACTTATAATGAGAAATGCCATCTGCCCTCCAAAAAAGAACTGATGGGCTCTTAAAATAGGCAAAACATACCATTTCTTCCTTCTTCTTCCTCTTTTTCTTCTTCATCTTCCTCCTATTTTCATTTTTGTTAAATAGTGGAAGTAAGAAGAGAGACAATTTGGAACTCAAAACAAAAAGAATGTTAAATTGTTTTTTTCAATATTTTATTTTTTTTAGAAACATTTTCCATGGTTACATGATTTTTGTTTTTACTTTCCCCTTCACCCCCCTTTATCCCCCCCATATCTAACACACATTTCCCCTGGTTTTAACATGTGCGATCAATCAAGACTTATTTACATATTACTGATAGTTACATTGGTGTGGTCATTTCGAGTCTACATCCCCAATCATGTCCACCTCAACCCATGTGTTCAAGTGGTTGTTTTTCTTCTGTGTCTCCACTCCACCAGTTCTTCCTCTGAATGTGGGTAGCTTTCTTTTCCATAAATCCCACAGATTTGTCCTGGGACATTGCATTGCTGCCAGTACAGAAGTCCATTACATTCGATTTTACCACAGTGTATCAATATCTGTGTACAATGTTCTTCTGCCTCTGCTCCTTTCACTCTGCATCAATTCCTGGAGGTCTTTCCAGTTCACATGGAATTCCTTCAGTTTATTATTCCTTTGAGCACAATAGTATTCCATCACAAACAGATACCACAATTTGTTCGTCCATTTCTTAATGAAGGGTATCCCTTCATTTTCCAGTATTTTGCCACCACAAAAAGTGCAGCTATAAATATTTTCATACGAGTAAGTTTAACTATGATCTCTTTGGGGTACAAACCCAGAATGCTATGGGTGGATCAAAGGGCAGGCAGTCTTTTATTGCTCTTTGGGCATAGTTCTAAATTGCCATCCAGAATGGTTGGATCAGTTCACAACTCCACCATCAATGCATTCATGTCCCAATTTTGTCACATCCCCTCCAAAATTCATTACTCTCCCCCTGCTATCATTTTAGCCAATCTGCTAGGTGTGAGGTGATACCTCAGAGTTGTTTTGATTTTCATTTCTCTAATTATTAGAGATTAAGAACAGTTTCTCATGTGCTTATTGATAGTGGTGATTTCTTTATTTGAAAATTGCTTATTCATGTCCCTTGCCCATTTATCAATTGGGGAATGGCTTGGTTTTTTATACAATTGTTTTAGCTTCTTGTATATTTGAGTAATTAGACCTCTGTCAGAGTTTTTTGTTATAAAGATTTTTTTCCCAATTTATTCGTTCCCTTCTGATTTTGGTTGCATTGTTTTTGTTTGTACAAAAACTTTTAAATTTAATATAATCAAAATTATTCATTTTACATTTTGTAGTTTTTTCTAACTCTTGCTTGGTTTTAAAATCTTCCCTTTCCCATAGATCTATGCCATAGAGGCATACTATTCTATGTTCACCTAATTTTCTTATAGTTTCCTTCTTTATACTCAAGTCATTCATCCATTCTGAATTTATCTTGGTGTAGGGTATGAGATGTTGATCTAAACCTAATCTCTCCCATATTGTTTTCCAATTTTCCCAGCAGTTTTTGTTAAATAGTGAATTTTTGACCCAAAAGTTGGGCTCTTTGGGTTTATCATACACTGTCTTGCAGATGTCACTTACCCCAAGTCTATTCCACTGATCTTCCCTTCTGTCTCTTAGCCAGTACCATATTGTTTTGATGACCATGGCTTTGTAGTATAGTTTAATATCTGGTACTGCTAGGCCCCCTTCCTTTACTTTTTTTTTCTTTCATTATTTCCTTTGATATTCTTGATCTTTTGTTCTTCCAAATGAACTTTGTTATAGTTTTTTTCTAATTCAGTAAAAAAAAAGTTTTTTGGTACTTTGATAGGTATGGTACTAAATAGATAAATGAATTTGGGTAGAATGGCCATTTTTTATTATGTTAGCTCGTCCTACCCATGAGCACTCAATGTTTTTCCAATTGTTTATATCTAGTTTTAATTGTTTGGAAAGTGTTTTGTAGTTGTGTTCATATAATTCCTGTGTTTGTTTTGGTAGCTAGATTCCTAAGCATTTTATATTGTCTAGGGTGGTTTTAAATGGTGTTTCTCTTTCTACCTCTTGCTGCTGTCGTGTGTTGGAGATATATAGAAATGCTGATGATTTATGTGCATTTATTTTGTATCCTGCAACTTTGCTAAAGCTGTTGATTATTTCTATTAGCTTTTCATTTGATTCTCTAGGAATTTTTAAGTAGACCATCATATCATCTGCAAAGAGTGATAGCTTAGTCTCCTCAGTGCCTATTTTAATACCTTCAATTTCTTTTTCTTCTCTAATTGCTACAGCTAGTGTCTCTAGTACAATGTTAAATAATAGAGGTGATAGTGGACATCCTTGTTTCACACCTGATCTTTCTGAGAAGGCTTCTAATTTATCCCCATTGCATATGATACTTGGTGATGGTTTTAGATATATACTGTTTATTATTTTTAGGAAAGGTCCTTCTATTCTTATACATTCCAGAGTTTTCAACAGGAATGGATATTGTGTTTTGCAAAGGCTGTTTTAGCATCTATTGAGATAATCATGTGGTTTTTGTTGGTTTGCTTGTTGAAATGGTCAATTATATGAATGGTTTTCCTGATGTTGAACCATCTTTGTATTCCTGGTATAAATACCACCTGATCATAATGAATAACCCTTGTGATCACTTGTTGGAGTCTCTTTGCTAGTATGTTGTTTAAGATTTTTGTACCTATGTTCATTAAGGAAATTGGTCTGTAGTTTTCTTCCTCTCATTTTGATCTACCTGGCTTTGGGATCAGTACCATATTTGTATCATAAAGGAGTTTGGTAGAACTCCTTCTTATCTTATTATGTCAAATAGTTTGTATATTATTGGAATTAGTTGTTCTTTAAAGGTTTGATAGAATTCACTTGTGAATCCATCTGATTGTGGGGATTTTTTCTTTGGGAGTTCTTTGATGGCTTGTTCAATTTCTTTTTCTGATTCGGGATTATTTAAGTATTCTATTTCTTCTACTGTTAATCTAGGGTGTTTTTACAACTAAAAGAAGAAAATCAAAATATATTTTAAAGAAAGAATTTGTGACCTCATGGGTATTTTAAGTTGTTAACCTGGGAAAAACACAGAACTACTAAAGTAGTCAGAAAAAAACCCCAAAAAACAAGGTTTTAATCAGGAAAGAGATACCGTTCAATATTTGACCATCACAGAGTCATATGCCTAAAATCCACACAGAACCAAAGGCTCTGGCACTCTGGCAACAGTATCTCTGAGAGGATTACTGTGTTTGATGATTCTCAAAAGAACAATAGAATTTGGGTAACTTATATACCATTTGGAGAACTAAGGAAAGGGAAGTATGATAGATTGACATTAACATGGCTACAAGGAATTGAGAGGTCCAAACTACTCTGCCAGGATACAAACAGGCTTGGGAAAGAATCCTTAACCAGAGACAAGGGTATCTGGGAATGGTCTACTTATAATAGTTACTAAAAGGATGGTTCCTGCATAGGTGTTTGTTTTCTTGGGAATACAATAGGGGAAATTTCCAAGATTAAAAAGGTACTTAGCATTTGATTTAGTTCTACTAGTTCTATCCAACTAGGACCATTAAGTACCTTAAGGACTGTTATTCTGTCTGAAATAGCTGAGTCTGGGACTTCCCTCAGGGTGAATTCTCAGGGGACAAGGGCACAATTGGGTTCTCCAGATTTCATGTTGACAAATCTCATATGGAACTTTATAGCATTGCTCTACTTTCTTCTTGCTCAGTGTCATTTTCACATTACTCTGTGTTCCTGAAACAAAAGGAAAGACTCAAGAAAAAATGAAGCACAATTTCAAGGGAGATGACGGATTCTAATTGAAAACATCTTTTCTAAGAAAGGAGAGAGTTGCCTGATCAAAATTAAAAGAGAATGATGATTTGGAAATGGAACTTTTTCTATATTTCCCAATAAGCATTATCTCTATTGGGAACTCTGGGTCTTAGCTGGAACTGAAAGAACCAATAGAGAATATATGTAAATACAAGATTTCTATTGCTTATAAATATAGTTTTTCTCTTTTTTCTGCAGACAACTCCACTGGATGTTAATTAACCCTGAGAGGTTTAATTCTTGAAAAGGATTTCGTTCAGGTATGTTGTGGTATGATATATGGGGTTCCTGCTGCAGTCCTTTCCCAATTAATTATGAGTTAATTTGGCATTAAAAAAAAAAAAAACAACTACAGGGACTTGGAAGTTTCCGCATTGGTTTTTTTCAACCATGTATTTTCTTTTACATAATGAAAGGAGTAAGACATGTGTACTGCATTTATATGTCACTCTTTGACTAGCAGAGGATTTTAGGAATAGATTCCCATTCAGGTGATTTTTAAAAACATTAGAAATTCTAAACAAGAATAAAAGTTCATTTTCCCACAAATATTTTTTCTGAAGAAAAATATTCTATTCCATTCCTTTCATTAAAGTTGATCTTAATTCAATTCCTCAACAAATGTATTGTCTCTTATCTTTGACATGTGTGACCCATTTGATCTGAAATTTGATCAGTGTTGTAAGCATTTAATTTTGTTAATTTTAATCATGAACCCTGAGATACAATAATCTGAAGAATTATAAGTTAAGGAGGTTAAAATTGATCCTGTATCATTTATTTATATAACTCCAGAGGCTGGAATCTTCATTGAATTGTTTGCCAATTATACCATCAGTATTTTACATACTCATGGTTCTATACCTTAGGGTCTGGAATCATGTGTTTTGGCTATCTCTGTTAATAAATATTTTGTAAGATTTAATTGGATAACTAGTTAACTCAGTATATAGAGGGCTGGGCCTGTAATATATCTGATGTCAGAATATATCAGAAATACCTTAGTTCAAATCCTGATTCAGATACTTACTTGCCTTGGGGCCTTGGATAAACCATGTAAGCTTGTTTGCCTCAGTTTCCTTTTCTGTAAAATGAATTGGAGATGTAACTAGAAAACCATTCCAGTACTTCTGCCTGGGATATCACAGATGAGGTCATGAAGAATCAGACATGACTGAAAAAAGACTTAACAACAACAAATATGAGATCTATGAATAGGAAGATGAAAAATCATAATATGTTAATTATTACAATTCAAAACCCTTCAAATTATCATGAAATTATTGCTATTTAACATTGTGGTTGTATATTCCAAGTTATTCATTGATTTCCTCCACTGTAATTCCTCTCCCTTAATTAACACATGTGTCACAAAACTTTTGTTACCAGGCATATTTTTTAAAACCCTGTCAATGTGGATTTTTGGATTGCTCAGTTTACCCTTACTTTTGAGAAACCCTGTTGAGAGCCATTGGATGTAGAGAGCCATTGGAGAAATAGGGTCAAATTTAGGGCCTGTTATCTGGATTCCCTACGTGACCAATCCAGGCTGAGGCAGTCTTTGTGTTTGGTCCTGGTCACCTGAGCCCTGAAAAGCTCTGGTACCAGCAGGTAGGTTAATCCAAAAACAACTTGACCCCTCCAACAGGCTATTAGGAGTCATTTAGAGAAACAGAGTCTGTAATAGATATTTTATCTGGATCCCATTACAAAATCATTGGCAAGTAAAACTGTGTGTATGGTTTTTTCTGCACTGCATGTCAGATGCAGATAGAATGGGCCATCTAAGGTAAAAATCTGAGGCTCCTCTTTTGACTCATTTTTAGATCCCCACATTTTCTCAATATTTTTATTGGAAAGCTTTGAGTCCTTAAGCAGACCAGCAGCTACTGAGTTAACAATTCCTCTCCTTGACAATTTCTCTCCTCGATAATTAAGAAGCCTGAACCCTAAAAAATATATTACTTAGATAAAGACTGGAGCCAGACAATTTAGTCTAGACCATCTGACCAGGTGCAGATCTGTAAATCAAGGCAGAACGCAATTAGTAAACATCTCCATGAAATATATTTCTGCTCCCAGAATTAACCCCTACTAATTGGTGGTTGGAATTTGGCCCTTGTCCTTGCACCCATATCTCTACTTTTTAGACTTTAATGGATTGTGTATGATTTGTAACCCCTTCACAGCTGTGATTCTTTCTTTGTGTTCTTTGTTTGAAACCAGTATAAAATAAAGTCCAAAATCCCATAGCGTTGGATCAGCACGGGCTCACCACTAGTTTGGCTATTCTCAGTTTCTTTTTCCTGTCTTAGCAATCTGACGCCATAAAACGCCACTCAGAACCCCTACCATATAGAGCAGGCTCTCTATAAAACCCCAGTACTAAGCACACCTATTTTGATTTGAATGTTAAGCACCTTTTTGTTTTAGAAGCTTCCCTATTGGTTGAAAGTTTCCTTTCCGGAAACCCAGCTCCTGAGTTTGACCCTTTTCTGTAATTTGTTAGAGCTGACCATTCTCTAAAGCCATAGCTGCTGAATGTTGGGAGGTCTATACACCTGTTTGTGGTTAGTCTTTGTAGGCTTCCCAAACAGGTATAAGAGATGCTCAGGTTCAGTATCCCTTTGGAGTTGGCACTAAGAGCTGTGTCTTCTCCCAAGGATATGGTTCACAGAGCCTTTGGTTTTCTGTATGGAATCTGTTTATGACTGTGTGGTACCCAGATTTATGAGCCTGTCCCTTTATTTGATTAAAGAGTGGGTTTTCTAATTATTTGGAAGTTCTGTATTTATTTTCAAGTTAACAGCTCTTACTTTCTTTGTTAGAACCAATATTAAAAATTGGTTCCAAGGCAGAGGAATAGTAAGGGCTAGGTAGTTGGGGTTAAGTGACTTGCCCAAGGTCACACAGCTTTGATGTGGCTCCAGTCAGATTTGAACCTGAGACTTCCCATCTCCAGGCTTGGATCTCTACTTACTAAGCAACTTATCTACCCTTCAGACTAGTTCATAAGAGACAAATCAGGAAATAGAAACAGCTCCAAGAAATCTTATAGAAAGTAACCTGTTGAATTCAGCATAGTGAAAAGGGGGAGAGGAGTTAAACTTTCTATTGTTCTTTTGCTGATTTCAAGGGGCAACAACAGCCAAATACTTCAGTAAATTTGAACCACATAATCCTCCAGAGTTTAATTGGCAGAGTGCTGAAAATCAGGAGTGATTTCTAGTGGCTAATAATACATCTTCTAGTTCCCCACTCTAGTGTTAAAACTCCATTCAAATCACACCCTTCTTCAAATCCAAACTCAACTTTGTGCTTAGTTCCTTCAGTTCAATATCCATCACCCAAGAGTTTTGCTTTCCATCTTTTCTAGGCAAAAGCAACTTATATTGTCCCCCTGAGCTATAGCTCCCAGGGGTACATGAAGGAGTCCTCTGAAAATGTTTCCTCTCTTCAAGAAAATAAGTTCATTTCATGCAAAGTCTGGCTACATTATTATCCTGTGATTAGATAAACATCATGCAGAATGAAAAGGTATGGATGGATTGTTGTCTGACCTGGTCAGAGGAATGCCCAAATGAGAAAGATCATAGCCATTTTGGGAATGTTGTGAAGAGATTTCTCTTTTTAAAAATGTAGTAGACTGTTCTTTTCTTTCTTTTTTTAAATTTAACATAGTATATCTTTTTCTTACTTGAATGATTCAGAATGTCTAGAACAATTTGGTGTGAACACTTCAAAACATTTACCTCTAGGCTGGTAGTGAGCATGAAAAGTTTCTAGCCCCTAAAGAAGCAGATAAAGTATTAGGGGGAAAATAGTCATGATTCTCTGAGCACAGGTGATTAGGCTCAAAACTAATTCATAACTTTAGCTGCTGTGTTCACCATGCATGAATTCCAAAGTCGGGGATACAGGAGTTATTTTTAAATAATGCATTCTGTGTTCCCTCTGTGGAATGCACATGGAATGTTAGCAAAATAATAGGATTAATGAAGGGTTTGGGACCTGGGGGAGGAGAATGACAGTGTGGGAGGATGGGGAGGATTGTGGTGACTATTTTACTGAGTTTTTTCTTATTTCACAGGGATTTAAAAACATTTCAAGCTTCTTAAAGAAAACCTTCTAGAAAAAATGTTGCATGAAACTAAGGAAAAAAAGATGGAAGGGAATATAACTCTATATTTGCTATCTTCCAAATTATTCAAACTATATGAAAAACACTTGATAATCACCCTGAGAAGTTGGGGCCTGAAGCTGTAAGCTGGTAGCTTCAATTTGAAAATAAGAAAAGTTAAATAATATATTTCTATTGATTCTTCAGTAGTATAAAGCAACAGGAGGATTGGCCCAGTATCACTGTACATTGCAATGAACTGCTCTGAAAAATAAAACATAAAATTCACAAAATGATCAGTAATGCTCCAAGATATTTTCTCTTAAAAACCAAACATAGCTTTTATTGCTATGAGTTTTTTTCCCCCTTTAATTACATTCAATGATAAATAATGCATTGGGAGGTGTGGAAATAAATCTGTGGGTGGGGAGCATGTAATTATTGGAGGAACAATGGGAATAATGAAAGGAATACTGAATATGGACCTGTAAGAGCTGATATTCTGTTCTACTATGCTACTTAGTTGCTGCAATAAAGCAATTCATTTCTACTCTCCAAAGCTATTTCCTTTTTTTTTTTTAAATAGGAGTAATGATACCTGTGCTACCTGTGGTTGCCACAACAACTGCCTCCAGAAAGAGGTATTATTTTTGTTAGGAGGTATTAGCTATGTGTAATCATTCCCCTTCATCCTGATCTCTAAGATAACGCCAAAAACAACAAACTTAAGGTTTGCAAATCACTTTTATAAATGTTAACTCATTTGCTCTTCATAACAACCCTGAGAGGTAAGGGACCTGCAATTTTTATTTTGCAAAATTGAGACAGAGATTTTAAATGATCTGCTTAGAGTTGCATAACTTATGAGTGACTAAGGTAGGATTTAAATTCAGGTCTTCTCAACTCCAAGTTATATAGTTAAGGAGGGTGACAATAGAGTAGGATATGGTAGATAAATGGAGAAGAGAGGAAATTCTTCTCATAGAGAGAATTGAAGAGAAATCATTAATGTACATTTTACAAATAAACACTGAAGGAGATCTTAGGCTGTCCCAGGACAGCAAGATGGCTCAGTGAATATTGAGTGCCAGAGTCAGGAAGATCTGAATTCAAACTTGACCTGAGATACTTAATAGCTATGTGACTCTGGGATTGTCACTTAACCCTGTCTGCTTCAGTTTCCTTCTCTGTAAAATGAGCTGGAGAAGAACATAGCAAACTAATATCTTTGTCAAGAAAATCCCAAATGGGATCATGAAAAGTTGGGTACTACTAAAGCAATTGAACAACAAAATGATTTCCTAAGACTTGAATTGTACTGGTATTTGCTAGGATTATGATCCCAAATTCGGTGAGATGGAGCTCTTCAGTCAACTTCTCTCATAACTCTTCAGCCTCAAGGTGATGCCAAAATTCTCCAGGGGATGATAGAAAAGAATTCTGAGAAATACCTGCCCGAAATCATAGCTATGAATTTCCTGGGTTCCCATCTCCTTGAAAATGCTTGTAGGAAGCTTGGCCAAAACAGTATTATATGAATGTGTCCCATTATTCTAGTTCATCAACCCTCATTAGATAATCTAGAATTAAACTTAATTTCTTTGGATGGCACTTTCCTGACTATACCAAATACTAGGGTACTTTCACTTCTACTATTACCTTACCGCTTTCAGTAAACTGGTAAAACAAAATATTATTTTCAAGAGATAAGTTTGGTGATGGTTGAGGCTGATATAAAACTGAACAAAACAGGAGATAGTGAAAGAGAAATGCCTTTCTATTGTGAGAAAGCCACGGGCACCCTAAGAATAGAGGAAGACTAGAGCAGGGTTTTCTTTGGTCCTCCTCCACACACACTTTAAAAAAAAAGGCAGCAGTGAGAGCATAGAAGCCTTCATAGAAGGTTTTTATTTGTTGTTAGTTTGTTTTTGCCTAGCTTTTCAAGTTGCAAAACTAATTCATAATAGTGTTCTGACACTATGGAGATAATCAGGGAGGGAAAGAGAAAGAGGAAGGAAATTTGGCTAAAAAGTAACAATCATCTCACTAATCTCCCTAATCTTATTCATTTCAGTTCATACAGGTTGAATATGAGAACACATCATGTGACATTTTCAAGAGTAGTAATCAAATCCACCTTAATATCATTCAATCCTACAGAATATTAAATTTAGAATAAGCTTAAGTTATGGAATAAAGGAAGCCATCCCATTCTAGGAGCCTATGAATCAGAAAAAAGAAAGGACAGTTCTGACTAAGAGCTGATATTGATTTCATGTCATTTAATTAATTTGATGTACATTTTAGGATTAGTGGTTATTTTCCCATGATTTACATTTTGTTTTCTTTGTAAAAAGCAAAAACAAACAAACATGCCCTTTCCTCTTTGTTTTGAATTTCATGCTTGACAGTAGGAATCTTAGTATATTGGGAGTGTATACATATAGATTTCAAAGACTCTGAGTTGTGTTTGAGCAGAAGAAAACTAAGAAAATGTCCTCAAGGATTTCACAATAATTTGGATCATGAAAGAGTCTATGGTTCAAATGTACCATGAAGATGATACTACTTTGTTCATATAAAGAGACTGACTTGACTCCTTTTTATTATTAAAAAAATTCTACCAAGAAATATTTTATGAACATGTCTCTTTTATTACCCCATTATCCAATAAGCCTTACAAAACAAACAAACAAAAAATACAACTTTCTGTTTCTTAAATGCTTCACTTCTCTATTGGGAATTGAGTGGCATATTTCAGTTTCATTCATATGAACTTATAATTTATCAATATGTTAATCAGAGTTCTGAAATACTTATAGTTGTTATAGCATTGTTTTTTTAAATAATTTTTTATTTTTAGAAAAATTTTCCATAGTTACATAAGTCATGTTTTTACTTTCCCCTTCACCCCCTCAATCCTCCACCCCTTTGCAGGCTGTAGCTAATTCGCATTTCCACTGGTTTTATTATGTGTGGTCAGTCAAGATTTATTTACACATTATTGATAGTTACTAAGCTATCACTCATTGCAGATGATATGATGGTCTACTTAAAAAATCCTAGAGAATCAACTAAAAATCTAGTAGAAATAATCAACAACTTTAGCAAAGTTGCAGGATACAAAATAAATGCACATAAATCATCAGCATTTCTATACATTTCCAACACACTAGAGCAGCAAGAAGTAGAAAGAGAAACACCATTTAAAATTATTCCTAGACAATGTAAAATACTTAGGAATCTATCTACCAAAACAAATACAGGATTTATACAAACATAACTACAAAACACTTTCCAAAAAAGTAAAAATAGATCTAAACAATTGGAAAAACATTGAGTGCTCATGGGTAGGATGAGCAAACATAATAAAAATGACCATTCTACCCAAATTAATTTACTTATTTGGTGCCATACCTATCAAACTACATAAAACCTTTTTTTACTGCATTAGAAAAAAAACTATAACAAAATTTATTTGGAAGAACAAAAGATCAAGAATATCAAGGGAAATAATGAAAAAAAAAAGTGAAGGAAGGTGGCTTAGCAGTACCAGATATTAAGCTATAGCATTGTTAATATATAAATTATTCTCATAGTCCCACATACTTATTTTACCCAGCATCTGTTTATGTCTTCCAATTTTCTTCTGACATTATACATTACATTATTTCATATGACACAATAATATATGATTAAAATCATGCAAAATATATTGTTCAGTTATTCCTCAGGAAAGACCAAATAACTTCTTGAGATAGTTTCCAGCTCAAAAATCTAAGATCCCATTAACTAATTTGAACCACAGTAATGGAATAAGCCCTGAATATGGAGCCAACAGGAATTTAGAATCCTTGCTATGCTACCTACTATGCTTGTGACCTTAAGAAAGTTGTATCTCTAGTTAAAAGGAGAGTGAAGTAGATGATCTCTTTGAATTCTAAATTCATCTAGATTCTAAATCTATGACCTCTCTCCACTGATATAGTAAAAGTTTAGCTGACATATTCTCAGTGAATGAAATCTCACCTGCAAATTCTTCTTTTTAATGGAATCAAATTAATTATTTTAGACAGATTTTGGTAGCTATCCTCCACTGGCCTGCCTTAGTAACCAATGAAAAGAGCCTAGTATAGCATGATAATCAGTGTATGAAAGGTAGAATCATATAGTGGATAGGAGCTTGCCCCTGACACAGGAATAGTTAGCTGCCCTCAAGTGCTACCAGATATACTGGATATGTGACTGCAGGCAAGTTCAATGGCAGAGAATTTACCTATCTGCATTGAAAACGGAAATTTCTCACTAAAAATCAAAAGTCAATCAAAACAAACAAGCCAAAACAAGCAAACAATCTATAATGAACATAATAGAGTGATTCCAAAAACAAAAAAGTATTTATGTAGCTGCTTAAAGTTTCAAAAATTTTTTTCTCAAAATCACCCTGTGAGGTAGAAAGTAGCATTAATAATATTGTTACCATTTTTTATTTGGGAAAAAAGCAACAACAACAACAACAAAAAAGAAACCTGAGGCTTACAGAAAGTGAAGTATCCCAAATTGTAAGTCAACTAATTACTGAATCAATTAAGTGTTTCATCTACTAGTCCCAAGTCCTGTCTAAATCCTATTACTTTAATAATGCCCTATGTTAATGTTATGTAGGAAACATATGGAATATAATAATAAAAAACTACTTCTCCTATGCCCCTGCTTTTAGAATTAAAACACAGTGAAAAGTATAGGTAATGTGATTTGGTTTCCATTCTGATTACTGAACTTATAGGATATTATTTTGTTTTCTTTAGGGGATAAACACTTGCCATTCATGATTCAGATTAATTACTGTGAGTGTTGTTAATCTAAATTTCAGTGACAAGACCTCATGGACTATTGCAGTATCTGCGATGTTTTGCAGCTATAATAAATAGCTGCAGAGAGCTCTTAGCCAATTGGAATTTCTTCTGATTCCTATGTTATGACTAGATCTGCTCACTGATCTCACTGCCTCTCACTGTCTTTGGCTGGCATTTTTTTTCTTGGCTTTTTCTTTCTTTCTTATTTCCTTTCACCTTCCATTTCTTCTGATCATTTTCTTTAATGTTAAAATTTGACTTCAGTCAGTTGTAACAAAGGAGGAGACGACTTCTCCATCCTATATTTTCCTGGTTGCTATTAAAGCCATAGCCAGTAATTTTTGCATTTTACTCATGTACCCTGACCTACAAAAATGGGCAAAACAACTCAAATTATATGTTTGTTTACTCTGATCATCCTCATTACCTCTTGTCCTGTATTTCCCCTCCACTTTAGGCTGAACTACTGGAAAAAAGTTGTCTTCAAATTTCCTTTAAACATATAGTACAATACAAATCAAATTATTAAAGAAATATTGTATAGAACTAGGCAAAACATTAACAAAAATGATTTGAAGAAACAAAATATCTAGACTATCAAAGGAAATAATAGGGCCAGAGGAAAGGTAAGAAAAAGAGACTTGCAGACCTCAAATTGTGTCATAAAGCAAGAACAAATAAATGCATTTGATCTTGCCTAAAATAGAAGGAAGTAGATGAATGGAACAGATTACACAAGGGAGAAAGAGAAGTAATATACTCAATAAACCAATATTCAATAAATAAGAACAAATACATTACTTAGGAAAGAACTCCCCATCTAATGGAAATTTCTATAATGACTGGAAATCAGTCTGGGAGAAATCAGGCTTAGACTAACACCTGTGCCAAAGGATCAGCTCATGAACTGCATGAAAAGCCACGGATACACAAATATGCCACAAGCACTCTTGATCTTTTTTGTTTGTGGTGGTTGTGAGGAAGTTACAGTGGTAAAGACAACTATCACCAAAGGAGTGAGTAGGGAATATTCCAGTGCCAAAGCCAGGCTGTGGAAATCTTCAAAATCCTTTCTCTGTCCTGTATTTCACCATACCCCGCCATGTTGGAACACTCATAGTCATTGCTCTGACATGATGACTGTACACTGACTACGATGTCAGAATTGTAGAATCATAGATATTTAGAGGTGCAAAGGACTTCAGAGGTCATCTAGTCAAAACATGATCTGATATAACAATTGTATATTTTTGGGAAAGTGTTCATCCATCCTTTGTTTTAAGACTTCTCTCTAGTTTTTAGGACATTTCTTTGTGTCAATGCAAAATCTGCTTTTCTGAATCTTACACCCATTGTGATCTTAATTTTATACTTTGGGGCCAAATTGAACACTTTAAGCCTTCTTCCACATGAAATCTCTTCAAGTTCTTGAAGAGAGCCATTGTAATTCATATGTCTTTTCTTCTTCAGGCTACATCTTTACTTCATCCAAATTATTTTCACCTTGCATAACCTTGTTATGTCACCATCTAGCTCCAAACCAGTCACACTCCAACTTGTCAATGGCCTTCCTAACAGGAGGCATATAGAACCGAACACAGGAATGCAGATGTTGTCCGAATAGGATAGTTAATTATTATAACTTGCCTCTTCCTGGATATACTTCACCTTTTTCATGCAACCTAGCATTTGATATTTTGGATTCCTGCCATATAATGCAGCTGCCTTATAATGAACTTGCAGTCCGCTTTAACCCCCAGATTGTTTCCTTGTTACTTATATCTAATCAACTATATCTTCTCATCATGAAGTTGTAAAACTGTGTTTTAAACGAATATGAAGAACTTTACATTTTCCTACATTACAGTAAAATTGGCCCACAGTTATACTCTGTCTAGATCCTTTTGGCCTTTGACTTTAGCTTTTTGTCTATAAAAGTGTTGAATTTGGAATCAGAGAATATAAGTTTATATGCTAGCTTTCCTATTTATTCCCATTGTGACCTTGGAAAAATCATTTAATTAATTTCTCTGGACCTTATTTTTCTCATCTTTGAAATCAAAGGGTTAGGTTAAATGACTTCTACAGTTCCTCAAAGCTCTAAATCAATGATCTTATGAACTATTCCACCCATTTTAAGGTGATCTGCAAATTTATCAAGGAACATTTCTAAGTTACTGGGGAAAAATAATGATTTAAGTACAGATTCTACTTTGGATAGTGTATAGGAGACCTCGGTTCTTCATTGATATTTACCCATTTGATAGATATCTACCCATAAATTCATATCTTTTAGGTCTGGCTATTTGATCATCTTAAAATCTAACTGTTCTTTTATCCTGCCTCCATCCCTCCTGTTGTGAGGATTTAGGTATTAGTTTATATATAGTTAATGTAGACCTAGCAGGAAGGGCTGGAGAATTCCACATGGAATGGGGAAGCAGGAAGTTGCTTGCACTCTCTGAGAAGGACTCCATGGTGGGAGTTACAAGCAGTAACTGATTCCCTGGGAGACCTCAGAGCTTGTGGAGTTGCACCCTGATTCCCCGGGATCCTGGAGTGTGGTGAAGGTCGGAAGCAGAGGACATCTATCCTGTACAACAGCACTGAGTAGGGAGTGACCTGCGATCTGGTGGACAGCTTGCAGGCTCCTCTCCCTACTGGGCTGCTTTGGACCATCAGTTCTGGAGGAATTGGTTCTTGGCATCCTGAAAACATCTCTGGACTCTACTGTGAGGATTCTCACTCCAGTCCTGTTATTCTCTGGGCCCTGTGTGGCTTAGGTCTTAGTTTAGTGTAGTCAAGTCCTTTCCCTGCCCCTGTGGTTTGCCCTTAGCTTGTAAGTGTAGAATCCCAAGTCCCATCCTTTATCTTGTAGTCCCTGATTAAAAACTGTTATAAATTTTTACCTGTTGCCTGCTGGTTCCATAGGCCCTTGTCTAGGTAGTCGGAGTGACTGTTGGAGCCTAACTGCCATTCCTGTTGACGGTTAGCTCCTTGGCAGTAAACCCTGGTCTCCCTATCCTGTTTGGTCCTGTCCATCTGACATTCCTGTCTCTCACCCCAGTGTGAATGCACAAATAGTAATAGTCAACATCCCTCCAATCCTCCATTACACTCCCTCTTGTCCATAAGGACAACATACCATTTTGTCAAATGCTTTGCTAAAATCTAGGAAAACTTTTTCAAAAATATTCCCTGATGTCTACTTAGTGTGGCAAATAATAATAATAATTTAGTCTAGTTTAAGTTCTTGAAAAAACTATAATGGGCCTTAATAGCTACCACTTCACTTTCTACAAATTCATGTCTTATGGAGGAAGCAAGGTGACTCAGTGGATTGAGAGCCAGGTCTAGAGACAAGAAGTTATAGATTCAAATCTGACATCAGATACTTCCTAGCTGTGGGACTCTGGGTGAGTCACTTAATCCCCATTGTCTAGCCCTTACTACTCTTCTGCTTTAGAACAAATACACAGTAATGATCCTAAGATGGAAGGTAGGGGTTTAAAAAAAAAACAAAAACAAAATCACAAATCATCTGTTTAATATTGTTTTAGAATATTGCTAGAAATACAACTGAACATTCATACTCTGACTTCCTCACTGTTTTTTTTGAAAATGCAGATCAATATTTTTCACTGTAGAAATTTGTCTTGAGTATGACCTCTTTTTCTGTCTTTTGTACTGACTGTTCCTTATGCCTGCAATGTTCTTCCTCCCTCTTCACCTCAGCCCCTTATTTTCACTAGCCTCATTTAAGGCTTCCAAACTCAATTACTACAGAAAGCTTTCCTTTCTCAGCCTTCCCAGGAAGCAGTCCCTTCCTCTCTGAGACCTACTTCCATCTAATTTGGAAAAATATTCTTTATATGCTTAATTATACCCAAACTATTTTCTCCATCAGAATATGAGCTCCTTGAAGACAATGATTGTTTCAGCTTTTTCTTTGTATCTTCCACACTTTGCATAGTGCATGGTGCATTGTAAGCTCTTACTAAATGCATCTTGACAGATTGACTGACCATATATATAATATATTTTATAATGTGGTGTGCTAGTTGTCAGCTGCTCAAAATCCTGATTTTTATCAGAATCAAGCTCAGGATTCTTATTATAAGTAGATGACCACAATTCTTTTGTTAGCACTAAGCAGAATTTTTTGTTCAATATTATTTTATCGACTACCTGCTATGATATTTGTTCCATTGTTGGGACAATAGTAGCTCACATTTTCAGGACATAATTTACAAAACTCTTTCCTCATAATAGCTTTATGAAATTAGTGGTGAAGGGATTGCTCTATATAGTTAATATATGGAGAAATGGTTTCAGAGGATAGAAATGATTGACCCAAGGACACAAAATTGATGTGTCAGAAATTAATCTTGAACCCCTCTTTTTATCCAAGTCCATTTTGTTTCTGTATTCTGTTTACAACACATTGTGCTTTAGGCATTTATTACATTCCAAGATCCTGTTAAAATGCAGATAGTCCTGGGAGGGTAATGCCTTAAACTAATAATTCCAACATCTTAGTAATGAATCTGACATAGAAATAAGAAAAAGGCAGTCCTGAGAGAGCGAGATGCTGGATTAATACCTTGATGAGGAAAGGGTATGAAGGGATAAAATGCTTTACAAAAGGGGAAGAAAATAGGTAGAATTAAGCCTGATTGACCACTGTTTTGCCAAGGGTCAACCATGATTGAAATGGCTGTGATATAACTCTACAGACAGTTAAACCAATAAGCCTTAGCATGATAAGAACAAAGGAGGGGGAGAGCATCATCTGATATTATGAAGAAAGTGAACTCCTACAGGTACCTTATTCTTTCCCCATGGATAGCAGACATGTGTTCTCCTGTAACAAAACATGGCAGACTTTAAGCCTTCATAATCTGACTCCTCCCAAAATGTTGACAAGTCCTGGACTGGCCATTTCTAATGACTGATTTCTTTTTCCACTTGACTCCTACCTCCTGTAGCTTGTCAGCCTCCTTCCCCAACTCCAGAACCCCTGTGGCTCATTGACAGATGACTGTGATGAGATAGGGCTGGCAAGTTGTTTGAAAGGCCTTGGATGTAGCTGCATTATTTCTCTTAAATAGAAGCTCCTGGGGTGTGGTAAATTAAAATCTAGCTCATTATCACAGCACTGTAATAATCAAAAGGCAATTATGAAGAAGTCAATAAAGTTCATGGCATTAGATTAATTCAACACATTTCTAGTAGAAATATGAGTGTTTGAGTTTACCAATTGTCACATCAGCCCCTAAGGTACAATTTTAAAATACGACTAACAAAAACTCAGTGTGATCTCTCAGGCCTAATTATCAGAAGGACACAATCTTGCAACAGGTGTGAATATTAATTCAGGTTCGACTATACCATAAATAATTAAGCAAACATATTATTTGAAATGTGGGCCAATTGCTATTGTTGGAAGAAGAAATATATGACATGGGCTTATAAAGCATGAAATAAGACTTTAAAATTTTACCAAGAGATCTGGATGGGAACTCTTGCACTGGAGATTTAGCAAACAACCATAATAAGCATGCAATTTCCCCCAACAGCCCTATAAGGGAGATTCCTCTCATTCTTCTTCTTTTAATCACCTTAGAAAATGAAATGTAAGGAAACTAATAAATTCCCTCAACTGCTCAGCTTCTTTCCCCCTGCATCCTGTTAACTTTTTCAGTTTCAGTTGGAAGTCCCCTAATCCTTCATTTGTGCACTGAGCCTTGCTCTGGACATTATGACTCTTCCCTGTCCAATTATGGAACATATACAGATCTTAAGACCAATAGCTCAACAGCTGAGAATTGAGTTATTCCTAGCCATATTTTCCTCTTTACATACCAAGTCAAGAAGCATTTATTTAATTTTTTATTAACCCTTCTATTCCATCTTATAATCCAAGGTAGAAGAATCATAAGGAATTTATCAATCTGTGTTAAATGACTTGCCCAGGGTTATACAGTTATGAAGGGTCTGAGGCTAAAGTTGAACCCAGGAGTTCCCATCTCTAAATCTAGCTCTCAATCCACCAAGCCACCTTGCTGCTCCTCAAGAATAATTTAATAATCACTTACTATTTGTCAAGTACTGTTCTGTTCTAAGTCTAGGCATATAGATACAAGAGAAATCAATGTAATTGTTGCCCCAAAGGAACTTGTATTTTAATGGAAAAAGGTAGTACATTAAACGAAGCTAGAAAGGGGTTGTGGGTGGAAATGAAGGTGCCCACCATAGTGATGTAGAAGAGAAAGTGTAGAAGAGTCCAGACTATAATGGAATGAAGATAGAAGAGTCAAATATTAAGAGCATCTGAGTTTCTGACTGAGCCTTTTGTGTCACTACTGATGTCTGGAACTTCATTAATATTTGTCAATTGATTAAATATCTCTTTGACCATTCCCACCACATCTTCCCCAAAAACTGGATCAATTTTCCCTATATCTAGGCTGATATGTAGGGAAGACAGTGTACTGGGATGGGAAAAAGTTGTTTTTTTTAAAAAAGTAGACATTTTAAATTATATATAAACATATATTTATAAAATATTTTGCATAAACAAAATTAGTGCAACTTAGAAAAGAAACAGCTAACTGGGAAAAAATATTTGTAGCAAATTTCTCTGTATACATTTCATGTCCAAATATATAAGGAACTGATGCAAATTCATAAGAATAAGAGCCATCCCTCAACTAACAAATGATCAAAGCTTGACCTTGAACTAAGTTTGAACTTCCAGGATCTGAATTCAAATTCCAGCTGTGCCAGTTACTAATTTGGTGTCTTTAGTTAAGGCGCAACATCTCTAAGCTTCAGTTTCCTTGTCTGTAAAATTAGGGAAATGCTGTAGATCAGTGATGGGCAAACTACGCCCACAGGCCAGATATGGCCCCCTGAAATGTTCTATTTAGCCAATAGACATTATTCCTGCTCTGACAAATACAAGTAGGATATGATACAATGAAACTTTGAAAGCATTGCCTTAGAAATAGACTGACAGATGAGCATTTCCTTTCCTTTGGCCCCCTCTTTAAAAAGTTTGCCCATCACTGGTCTAGATAGTAATTACTTTGGTTCTATGACTCTGGAGAGTTCATATCTTTTCTCTCACAATTCATTTGATCTCAGTTTAAATAATTAATTAACAATAAGAATAATTCCCATTTAAACAGTGTTTTGAGCTCTGCCAAGCTTACTACACATGTTATTTCATTTGATCTTCACAACAACCCTGTGAAGCAAGTGCTAATAATAAAGATCTATTAAGCCACATACTGTGCTCAAAACACATTGTTCTGCCCAGGAGACACAAAGATGACAAACAGCAGGTAGCCAACTACCAGAAAAAATTCACAAGTGCCAATATTGCTGCAATCATGCCCAGCTTCCAAACATATCTGATTTACTATTGGTTTCTTGAATACTCCATCCCATTCTGAATCTTCCTTAATTTTATTTGTGTATTTTAGCTATTTAAAAAAAAATCTAGTATTGACAAGAGGGCAGGATTTGAAATGAGAAGACATCTGTTGGAGTTCTTGCCTTGCTACTTACTTCCTTTGGACCCTTGGGGGAACTATTCAACCTCTCTGAGTCCCAATTTTATCATCTTTAGTATAAGGAGTCTGGACCAGATGGCCTTGAGATCTCATCCAATTCTAACTATATGAAACCACAAGGGGAGTGTGTGGCATTTGAGTTCAGAAGTCCTAGGCTCATGTCCCATGTCTGAGACAGAGGCAACTTAGTGGCATAACAACCTAAATGCTGGGCTTGGAGTCAGGAAAGGCTGAGTTTTGTTCTAGTACTAGTTTTGTTCAAGTTACTTAACCTCTGCTTGAGTTTCCTCATCAGTAAAATAATAATAATAGCATTTAGGTTTGTTGTGAGAATAGAATGAGTTAATATGAATAAAGTATTTCATAAAACTTTAAAGTGACATATAAATCTATTAATCTGAAAACTTCTTTAAAACTCACAAGTTTTTTATGGGGTACCTTTTTTATATCCCCAGCATATAGGATAGTACCTAGCATATAGTAGGTAGTTAATAAATGCTTGTTGACTGACTGACACATTCTAGCTCTATTACCTTGGGCAAGTGAGAGGGGGATGAGAGATGAGGGTAGGAGGATTGGAGGAATGGGAGAAAGGAGAGAGGAAGGTAGAGGAAGGGAAAAGAAGGTATCTTCCCCAGCCCCTGCAGGGGGAAATTGACCAGAGCCCTTGGGGCTCAAATAAAAGATCAGAGAGAAATTTAGGGTTTAGAATAGCTGGGTTTTATTTTAGTTAGAAAGGGGAAGGTCTAGGAAAAAGTAGGAGGTAGATAGAAAGGGAAAAAGGCACCAAGAGAAAAGGCTCAGGATCAGAGAGCCTCTGGTCTCCAGAGAGTTAGCAAGACTCCAGGGTAGAGAGATGAGAGAAAAGGCACCAAACTTCATCTTTTATACTTTCTCCAACACCTCCCACAAAAGAAGTAGGAATTGTCAGGGGAAGTTGTAGCAGAGAGTGTCCTGAGAGTTGTAGTCTCCCTGGGTTAAAAATAATTCCAAATGACACACAAGTCACTTAACCTCTATGAATACAAATTTCTCTAAGACTATGGATTAATATATCAGAGTAGAGTATTTTAGCATTAACACTTCCCTGTATTGATAAAATAATATTTCTAGATGTCCCTACCCCCATATCCCACCAATAATATATGTGTATATATGCATAAGTTTGTGTATGTATAAAGTAATGATCTCAGAATAATGGAATTACTCTCTATACTTAAAGGAGAATCCCCTCCAAAATATTATAAGCAACTCATTATATAGAATTGTCAACTGGGTTTTTGGGAACCTCAAGTTTGTCACTGTCCCCTGAGAATTTACCCAATGCAACTCCCATTTCAGACTGAAGAATAGACTTTAAAGTATTTAGAGATCCCAACTTACTTGTGACTAATAGGTAGAATCAAATGTTAATTACCTTTTTTGTTTTAGAAGTTTCTCCCATTATATCAGAGTCCTCTCCAAGGTAGCCCAACCCTTAACTGAATCCTTTCCTTTTGTATCCATTGTAAAGCATCAGTCTCTCCCTGATAATCCTGTCTTGAACTTCTCATTTCCTTGTAACCATGGTAAAGCCAATCAATCAAACTTCCTGGTCTCAATTCCCCAAAAGGGTATATAAGTCCTCAAGTTCTACTGTTCTTTGGAGCATCCTCTCCTGGTGATCCTCTTATGGATATTGTCCCCAGAGCCAACTCTGTGTAGTATTTGGTGATGGGCTCTATGTAGCAGCTGATTATAACAGACCTATCTATTTTCCCAGTAAAGATTGGGTTTTGCTGACTACATTAGTGGTTCTTTGTTTTTCCAAGTTGATAGTATCTATCTGAAATAAGAAAGATCTACTATCTTCTGAGGCAACTCATTCAACTTTGAGGAAGATATGATATTTCATTGTTTCTGGGCTCAGTGTCTCAATCCGATTCACAACTGGTGAGTGAGATCACAAAAAAAGTTGATTCTAATTTTGTTCAAGATGCTAACATAACTTTTAGAGGGTGAGGCTTTCTAATTTTTAAAGATTAAAAGTCCCCATTCAAAATACTCCCTAATATCCATTCATCAGTTATGTCCCTGATGTCAATTAATTAATAAACATCAACTGTCTTTAATAAAGGTCTATTTAATGATCAAATATAGGAAAGACTTATCTATGAAAACACCCCTCAAAAATTAGAAGATGTGGGGGCAGCTGGGTAGCTCAGTGGAGTGAGAGTCAGGCCTAGAGACAGGAGGTCCTAGGTTCAAACCCGGCCTCAGCCACTTCCCAGCTGTGTGACTCTGGGCAAGTCACTTGACCCCCATTGCTCACCCTTACCAATCTTCCACCTATGAGACAATACACCGAAGTACAAGGGTTTAAAAAAATTTTTAAAAAAATTAGAAGATTAATTTTCATTTCTATATATATACACTTTGAACCTGTGGAGAGTGGACTCAAAAATAAAATGGTTACTTATATTTGCAATACTTTCCCTATTCTCATCTTCTAAAGCCTTTGTTTTGCTTACTAGGATATTGTAATTTTTTTATATCTGCTTTTATTTATTATTCTATGGAATGCTATTTCTGATAATAATTCATAACTGTTTGTAAAATTTTATCTACAGATTTATATTCTAGCCTTTCATTTATTGCTTTTGTCATTCATCCCTTTCTATTAGAAAGAAAATTAATTTTGTGGACTAAGGAGCTTGCTGGGGTCCTATATTGCCTTTCTTGTATCATTTAATTTGTATTGGTTTACCTATTGGAAGAAATTATTATAATTAATGTCAACATAATTTCTGCTGTCCATTTCCCATTAAAATTTTTAATAGCTTCTTTATAGGATTAAGGGTCAAATTTTCATAACTAATATATTGCTTTCTCATTATTGCTTCATAGTATTATTTATTGTAAAATCTGATCTTAGTGCTGGTAAACTTATGGTCTAATAGTTGTCAATGGGGAAAAACACAGAACATGAAAACTGTTACGAAGACAAAGGAGACAATGCTCTTTTGACCAACACACACACACACACACACACACACACACACACACACACACACACACACACACACACACACAGGAGCCCAAAGAGCCAAGCTCTGAGTCTCTGGGTATAATTTCTAAGGAAAAAAAATACCAGCCATGGTGATTTTCATTGAATTAAAGAACTTGGGGTTTCATTTATACCTTAGGGTATATAACTAAAGGAAAACCACTGATTTTCCTTTTTCCCTGATTCCCAGTGAAATACCTGAGAGTAGCCTAGATATAATGAGAGAAAATTAGATGAGAGGTATTTAAGACTTGACTAAATCCACTCCTATGTGGGTACTTGATGGCCTATTGTTCAGTCTGGGGCAAAGATCAGTTTCAGAATTTCTTGAAGACAGGTTGCTATGGGACAAAGGTAAATTTGGGATTTCATAAAATAAGGTTGTCACTGTTGAATCATAGATAATTTCTATATGCACAGTAAAACTTTGCTGTCCTTTTTGATGTGATCAATTTCACGCTTTTTGTTATTTTTTGGTGCTTACTTCATTTGTTCATGATGTATATAATAGAGAAGTCTTTGGCTTCTTTATTTTTTTATCCAAAATCACAATTTCCCAATAGTTTCTATCAGTCTCACCTTTTCCCACCTTTGCAGTGAAATCACTGTTTTTTAGTGTGTGAGAGATGAAGTTCGGTAAGATGGTGAACTCCTCTCAATGAATCACTAAGATGGAGTCAGAAAGTCTTTTAATCAAAACAAGTTAAATTTTGTGTCCCCAATCTAAGCACCATTTCAGACAGATAGGAATGAAATAGTCCTTGTTTTGATCAGTTAAAATCTGCTTGAATAAGTTGGATTATTGGTTTTGTAAATTGCAGATCCAATTAGCTAGTTTTCTGGATATGATGGTAACTGTCAAGTTATCATTGTAATGGTTAAATTAAGGAATTGGACCAAGTGAGGAAAGCAGTTTAACAGAAACTTGTTTAATTTAAGAAAGAAGTACAGATAGAAAGATAGAAAAGAGGAATGAGAGATTATTAAACTTACACCCTATAAATATACCTAAAATTCCTAATACTACCTAAAATTTTCTAAAACTATCTCTGTCTTTTTAAGACAGGTTCTTCTGCCTGGCACACCAGATCTATCTACCCTACACTATCTACAAATTATTCACTATCTATCTAAAATAACAGATAGCCACCACTCACTTACTCCTTCAATCAGTTTTCTATAGCAGCCCAACTGTCAGTAGCCAACTGCCAGCAGATCCTTGCCTCAGAGACAGACCTCCTGCTCTCTAGAGATCCCAGAGGCAAAAGACCCTCAACTGTCTGCTTCCCTTTGTGATAATGAGATTAAATCTACCTTGCTCAAATCTAATCACCAAAAGTGTAACTCACAAGTTGGGAGGTCTGTGACCCACGTGTGCTAGAGTGAGTGATGAATCAAAATTTACTGACTGTCTCTTGGGCAGTCCTAAGAAAAGCATGTAAACTAATAGGAAGGCACAGGAAGTGATGCAAAAGAAGGCTGTTTAAAAGGTAGTTCAGTGAGTTCAGCGAGGCTCTTCTGGTTTGTGTCTTGGATCTGAAGGATCTCTTTTAGTTTGTGGCTTGGACCTGGAGGAGTGCTGGATTTGGGACCCTGAGACCTTGGTGAGACTGTTCTTAAATCTTTCCCTTAGAACTACACGTGGTGAGTGAAGAAGGCTGACTGACTACTTTAACTTCCTTGGAGGTACTAGCCTCTGGGAGGCTCCCATGATTGAGAAAAGCCCTAGTGGTTAAACCCCTTGTTAATTGGCTTTTAGGTTCTCTAGCTGGGCCTCTGGAGCCCTGCTGGAGTTAAGCCTAGACTTGAATACAAATTTAGTTTGTTAAGTTAGATCTCTTACTCTACCCTCTTCTCATCTCTCTACTTCCATTGTCTCCTATATTTTGTAAGTAAATTACTGAAATCATTTTAGGAATTGGTATTTATTCAGTTCCTTGGTGACTACACCTTTAAATATTAATATCCAGTCCAACCATAACCTGTTTCCCCTCTTATACTTTCTCTCCTCACTGACCAATTGTCCCCCCTAACTTCCTTTCAGAAGATCTGCTACTCTCTCTTCAGTCCTGGTCTCCCTAGTAATGGAATCTTCAGCTCTGGCTCACTGACTCCTGTCAGTTCTGATCTACTTAGAAATCCTGCTCTCTGGCCTCTTAGAGAGACAGAGGGAGAGATTAAGAAAATCCCTTTAACACCAACCATCTTTGTGTCAGGTACTGAAGATGGGATTAACTCTCCCCTGCCCATTTTTAGATTTAATCACCAGAAGCATATACATCCCACTTATCCTTAAGAGGGGGATGACCCCTGAGTGTGGTAGTGGGTGATGAATTAGAATCAACTGACTGCTTCCTGGGCAGTCCTAAACAAAGCTTTAGCTGTAATTGGTACAGGTAAAGAGGAAGGAAGGCACAGAAGTGATGAAAGGAATGGTTTTTAAAAATGGCAAGAATTTCCTGTGAGGAGTATTTCACCTTCAACTTGACCCTGGAGGAGCTCTGGCTGAGGACCTCAGACTACTTTTCTATTTTTCTTTAGAACTATCATGTGGGTGAGTGAAAAAAGATGACTCCTTTCCCTGGCTTGTTTTGGAGGTACCAGAATCCAGAGAGGTCCCTCATCTTGGAGGAGGCCTTGTGGCTAATACCCTTGTTTAATTTACTGCTGGGCCCCCTTTGCCTTTTAAGCCTTGCCTGGTTTGGACTGGGCCAGAGTGAACATCTACTCTCTCTGATTTTCTTACTTTCACTCTTTCTTCTTTTGTAAATAAACTACCATTAAAAGTCATTTGGAATTGAGTAATAATTCCTGGTGACCATACTATTATAAATTTAATCCAACCCTTTTGTTTTTATCCACTACATTCTTGTCCTTACAGTACTAAGATAAAAGGAGGCTGACTGCTCATTCTTTGTATATGCTTGCTGGCTATGACACTTGTAACACTGGCTAGTGAGAACCCATTCTAATTAGGATGAAATAAAATAGCCTTTGACATAATGATACTGAGTACAAGACTCTTTTGAGCAGGTAGTCATTCATCTCAAGAATATATTGATTGCATTTTGAAGATCTTAACAAGGTCCTGCCCTCATGTAATCTATAATTTCATCATCAACAACCAATATTGTGAAATAAACTACTTTTTTTTTCATGGAGGTATTTTTACAAATACTGATCATAGTGTTGCAATGCATATGAACAAATGAACCATGAGTATAAGAATGAATGATACTGTGCTAAACACCAAGAATACAAATGCAAACAAATAAGTGATGCCATGCCTTTCAAGTACATCTATTCTAATGATGGAAGAAAATACATGAAAGAGCTAGAAGCTAAATAGAAGAGGTAGGGGTAAACGTTTCATGAAATGGATTGGTAATGGTTAGGAAGTATTTCTTCTTGTGTTAAGAAATATGATGGAAGTCATATTTATGAATGCCTAACAATCTCCAAGGCATACCCATCTCATCTTTACATTTAGTAACTCTCTTGCTTAAGTTTTTCTTTTTAGGAAGAATAACAAGATAGATATGATTTAACTGGCTAATGATCTTATATTTAAAGTGCTAACAGTCAAAATTTTTACTTCAGTTTAAAAACTGTGCAATGTTTAGTACTCTTTGCCCCTTTCCAGACATTCTTTCATCATTGTAGAAGTCTACCTGGCTGATTTTTTATTTTATCTCACATATGGGTTACAGAGCCTCTTAACTCATGTTTTTTAGTATATAAACTAATTTCTATGACTTTCTAGCTTGTTGTTTTACTGTTAGCTTTGGTAATGATGATTATTCAAAATCAAAATCTGTGATTAATTTTTCTGTAATAAATTCTTTGTGAATGTGGGAGGTAGGGAGAGAACATGGATTGTAAAATGTCAGGAAATAATTATTTTAAATAGTATAGGCATACAATCTAGAAAAAATCATGAGTAAATAAATGATTTTGTGGGATGTGTAATTGGAAATCTTGTGGGTTTGAACTACATTAACCAGGAGCCCACTGACTTCCTGTTGTTATGTGCTAATGTAGACAGGAGATAAATTGGGTGGAGTTCTGTGTCTAGCTCTCTTTTCTTCTTGTGAAGGCAGCTGTGATAGTGGGAATTTTGTGCAGATAGATTAGTTTGAACACGTGTTTTTTATTTTGTTAGATAAATACCTTTTTATTCCTTTACTTCTAGTGGTTATTAATAAATCTTATAAAAATAATATTTGAAGTTATTGTATATTTATTTTAATTGTTATAGGGATGAGGCACTCAATCATATAATATTAAAGTGTTACCCTCTGGGCCTGATGTAGAACTCCTTCCTCACCACCCACTGGCCCTAGACTGAGGAAAGTGCAGAATGTTCAAAAGATTCACGGATTCAAGTGAGTGATGTGAATTATGTACATAGTAAAAGATAGATATAATTCAAACCCAACATACTCAATATATCTTGAAGCCAGCAATCTCTCTCTCCTGACATTTATAAATCTTTTTTTTTTAAACCCTTGTACTTTGGTATATTGTCTCATAGGTGGAAGATTGGTAAGGGTGGGCAATGGGGGTCAAGTGACTTGCCCAGGGTCACATAGCTGGGAAGTGGCTGAGGCCGGGTTTGAACCTAGGACCTCCTGTCTCTAGGCCTGACTCTCACTCCATTGAGCTACCCAGCTGCCCCCCATTTATAAATCTTAAGAGATAATGAGAGCAGAACTTTTCTACATCCATTTTATATACACCAGTTAAATGTAGCCTATTTGGTCCTATTGTTATTAGTTTTGGATAAAGGACTTCATCTCTAATTGTGAATTCCTCTTTTTCATTTTTGATAAGGACAATTGAGTTTTAAATTTCTCCTTAAAAATCATGCTATCTTATAAAGTATTTTGGTAGTCATTTTAGGAACAATTCCCAATTTTATTATCACTTCATTGATAATAAAATCAAGGATTCTGGGAAGATGGCGGCTTAGATAAAGCAAATCTTAAAACCTCCTCACCCTTCCACACTGAGATAGAAAATAATGCTCTTAGAGAAGAAAGAGGACCAAATATAATGATGGGATAGAGCAGGGGGACCCTACTGCTAGACAGCTAAAGAGGTATGCTAAGAAAAAAAGCTTGAATTCTTGAACTGTTGGGTCTGAGGGTATAGAAGGGGAATCCCAGGACCCCTCCCCCACCCTCTGTGCAGAGACTCCAGCTGAAATCTCTGGGTGGGCAGGAGCACTGGCCTGGAGAGAGGACCTTGCTGGCATTGGACATGGGAACACAGGCACCAAGGAGGTGACTGGAGATGAAAGCCAGAGAAACACAGCAAAAATGCTTGGAAGATGGCTGCTTAGATGGAGCCAAACCTCAGACTGCCTGGCTTTATCAAAATGAGATAGAGAACAAAGGGATTCAAGAGGAAAGAAAACTAGGTCAAACAGCAGGACAGAGCAGGGGGACCATACTGCTGGACAGCACAGCGAAAACACTCCATCTTGTCCCCCCCACTTCTTTTTTTTTTCCTTTTTTTCCCCCTCTTGAGGTTTTAACTTCAGGGCACATTAAGCAGTACAGAATAATCCAATAAATACAGGCTTAATCCCATCAATTGGAGGGACCAGAAGTCTTTAGAGGGCAGGGAAACTCCAACACCCCTCACCCATACACTACAGAGAAAGTAACTACAAACCTCCATTCATCTGGGGGAAGATCTTTCATCAAAGCTCATTAAACCCATCTGCTTAAACTAGCAAAACAGAAAAGGAAAAAATATGAGTAAACAGTAGAAAAAAGAAAAGAAATGACAATTGACAGTTTCTTTCAAGGAAATGAAAAGAGAGCAAATGAAATAGAAGAAGAGGAAGAAATTCCAGCAAATTGGACACAGGCTTTGGAAGATCTCAAAATTAAATTAATTCAAGAACTTTAGGAATTCAAAAAGCAATCAAGAGTGGCTGAAGACAGTTTGAAAAAGGAATTACATGAACCAAAAAAAAGAAAATAAAGTTTTAAAAGCCAGAATTGGCCAGCTTGAAAATGAAGCTTTATTTTCTTTTTTTTAGTTCATGTAATTCCTTTTTCAAACTGTCTTCAGCCACTCTTGATTGCTTTTTGAATTCCTAAAGTTCTTCTATTTCATCACTTGACCCCCATTGCCTACCCTTACCACTCTTCCACCAAGGAACTAATACACAGAAGTTAAGGTTTTAAAAATATATATATAAAAGCCAGGGATGAAATTTAGTCTTTAAAAAATAGAACTCAACAACTAGAAGCAAATGACTTCACATGGCAGCAAGAATATATAAAACAAAATAAAAAATGAAAAATTTGAGAATATGAAATACCTCATTGATTCACCAAATATCTGGAGGACAGAGCTTTCTAATCCATTCTATTATTTTCCTCTCTTTTTATTATGATTGTTAATTGTCAGTTTTGTACTTTTCTTTCTCTGGTCATTTCCTCCCAAATCTTACAGTGAAGAAAATACTGGAAGAAGAATCTGCTTAACAATAATGATCTATATTTGAGGTTATCTCCATTTCCCTTGCCCCTCTTTTCTTCTCTCTCCAGATCCCGTCACAGGTTTTTACACTTTCTTTCTACTTTTCTCTTTAATACTTATGTCTTGCTCTATCTTGTAAATCTTAACTTGTTTGACTTGTTTGAAAATTTTTCTCATCAATCTTTCTGTCCCTCTTAACTTCTATTTTGGCCAAATTCCTTGTCTAGTTTTGAAGTGTCAGGTGATTCTCCTTCTTCCCACAACCTTCTTTCTACACTTTTAGATTTTTCTCTTGCACATCCTGATAATATTAGATGATTTAGCAAGAGCCTATTTGATTCTGTATGGGGTACATTTCAGGATTTTGGCTATGTCTCTTGGGGGGGTCTGACTTGTTAATTTTACCCCTTTCTTGTATGTTATATAATTGACACCATTTGTAGAGTCCTGTATGGTTTATAAATCATTTTACCTATATCATCTTATTTCATCTTCACGTCCATACTGTGAGTTTGATACAATTATTTACCTCATTTTTACATACAGGGAAACTGAACCTAGGAGTAGTTAAGGACCTTGTCCAAAGTCACATAGCTAGTAAGTGGATGAGATGATATTTAATCTCAGTTATGCTTGACTCTAAGTCTAAATCCTTATCTTAACATTCTAAAACAGCGTGATATTGCAGGAAAATGGTCCTTTATTAAAGGACATGTGGAGTGGTAGAAAGACCAATGGAATTACTCAGAAAATACATGTTTCAATTATGGTTTTCATAAATGATAACTATGTGATCCTGGTTAAATAGTTTCTCTTCTTTAAAGCCTCATTTTCCTCACCTACAAAACAATTAAGTTGGACTCTGGTTTCTAAGGTCTCATCACAATTTAATTCATAAGGCTCCTAAACAGGATTGTCCCTAAATGCCCTCTTGAAGGGGGTATTCCTAATGGTTGCCATTGAATAATGATGATTCATGGCAGCTGAACTGAGGAGCATAATTGAAGTATCTAATTTTTGACAGCTTATGTCACAACTTTCATTTTTTTTCTCTCTTTTTACTGCTCTCATTTTGTAGTACATAATCTAATGCCATACAATAGTATCACTCCAGTGTCACACAATAGAAGAAGTGTATAATTTAAGTTCAAAAAGTAGGTTATAGAACGAAATCAGGGCAGGTATGGACTCATCATCTTCTGTATCATTTTAACTTTGATTTTTTTTCATGTTTCCTTTAATCTACTGAAGAGGAAGAGAAGCCTTAAATACCAGGTTTAATGAGATTACTTTAATACAAATGTGGAGTACTCATTTGGAATAGAATCTGTGTAAAGAAATGGCTATTATCTTTGCCTGCTATAATCCTCCCATATGAGGATCCACTGGATTAACTATTGATATTTGTCCCTGTACTTTTTTAACAAGGTTTAAATGGGATTTGATAGCTGTTTTTTTCAGTTTTTTCAAGTTGTCATGTGGAAGACAAATTGAGTTTTTTCTTCTTGGCTCACAAGGGCAAAACTAATGCAGTAGGGGGCAGGGGACTGCTTGACTTATTTTAGTGTTCCTTGGCTAAGACAAAAGCATAGAACAGACAAAAATGACTCTCTGGAAATAGACCACTTTGGTCTCAGAGATAATAGAAGTACTTGCTGAAGAAGAATGAACAGAGTTAGTGACAGAGACCTAGTATAAGAGGACCACATCCAGGAAATACATTGCCGCTTATACATTCAATTACTATAGTCTAGGTATAAAGGGTGAAGTGATGTTCATAAGGTTACAAAGATAGTTACTAATTATAATCTACATTTTATTCAGTATTCAATTTGGATTAAAACTTAAAATATGTTTTTAATAAGGTTAATAAAATAGTTATCACCCATTTGAAGATAAAATTCATAATCAAGAAAACATGATTTCAAGTTTTATCTCTGATATCTACTATTTGTATTACTTCAGAGAAAGTCATTTGACCTCTCATTTTTTTCTTTAAGGATGTACGTATGTGTGTATGTATATGTGTGTGTGTGTGTGTGTGTGTGTGTGTGTGTGTGTGTGTGTGTTTCTAAGTTTGGGTTATGATACACAAAACAAAGAAAAAAATTGAAAATTGCTTCACACAGGTTTGGTCCCTGTCCACTTCAGTTGTGATGGTATCAGAATGTTAGGAAAATAATCTGTGAATAAAAGAGTTCTTACATGATGGATAAACTTTAAATTCATCAGTTGATCCTTTATATGCGAAGAAAATGCCCTATGATTAATGAGGGGGCATACTGCTGGGAAGGCTAAATTATATCAATTTTTTTGTTCTTGCTAACGTTAGAAGAGTGAAGGCAGTTGTAGGTATGCCTTAAAGAGGCAGAGAGGAGTTAATGTAGTGTACTTTATCATATAGCCACAGGCAATAAGGTACATTATTTCAGGACTATTTGGTCATCATTTGTTACAGTGTTACTAATTATTCATAAAAAGATCTCCATGAAAATATGTGTAGCTTAAGCACTAATATTAGTTGCTATGAGTGAATGGTAGAGAAATTTTAAAAAAATGTTATAAGATGGTGGTCCAAATCAAATAAACCTGTATCCTAATAGCTGGTAATTTCAAAGTAAAGGTAATAAAAATAAGGAAGAGGAGAAATATAAGGGACAGCATGGTTTACGAAGAAGAGAGAGGTAAATTATTTGAAAATAACATGAAATATTATAAACAATTTTCTCAAAAAAGAATTGGCAACTGTTCAACAAGGTGAGTATCAATACTAACATAAGGAATGAGAGAATATATGTATACAGGCGGGAAAGAACCTGTTTTTAATATGAGAGTTATACTTTTTCAACTGTCAATGAACAGTTAAACCATAGATTCATCACATCTAAAATCAGAATTAGGAAAAAATTAAGAGGAATATGTAATAGTGATTAAAGAGAAATATCTTCTAAAATTGAAATACCTTAACCCTGAACAATTTAAACAAGTTATTAACAATCTAAAATGGGAAATGGACCAAGTAAATGACATTGATGATAATAGCTTTATTTAGATGTTTAACCATTGTCAATTAAATGCCATAAAATGACAGCACAAGTACCTTACTCAGCAAATATCTGACTAAGCAAATAGCTATCAGAGACAACAATAGGTTAGGAGATATTCTGATGAATATAATTTCATGAAGAATGATGGATGATGATGAGCATTATAATTTTATAAAGTAAAGGTTGAAAATTGAAGATAAATCCAGTTTAAGAAAAGGTTGGCAAGATATTCATTTAATAAGCCATGTGAAGAACATTTGAATTTGAAGATGGAAGAAAAGCTACAGGCAAAATTAAAGTTGAAATGATTTGGAAAAGTAAATTTAACTAATTGTTTCTTCCGTCTAGAATAGTTGAACCACTGTCTTAATATCGTTATCTTGAAAATACTTCTAGAATATTTTTAAATGACAAGAGAAAGACAAAAATATAAAAAGGAAAAAGCAAATCCTCTACTAGCTAAGTTTACATAGAGGAGATCCAGGAGAGAGGTGATATAATTATGAATGCATTGAGAGACAAATATTCAAAGTATCTAAAGAAGAGAAAGATTTCAAAGGCATGTAAAAAAAATCTCTGACCTTTCAAATCTGAAGAAAAGTCACTAATTGAGCATCAACTAACTACCAAGAATATCTGACATTTATGTAGTCATTTGAGGTTTGCAAACAAATATTTTATACATATTACTTCATTTGTTCCTCAGAACCACAATGTTAGGTGCTATTGTTATACTCACTTTACAGATGAGGAAACTGAGACTAAGAGAAGTTAAGTGACTTGCTCTGAGTCACATACCAGGGTAAGTATTTAAGGCTTGATTTAACTCTATGTTTTCCTGAATCCATATGCAGTTCAGTTATGTCATGTCGTTGCCAATATATCAACTACATGTCTAACATCTCCTGTATACAAAAGTATTTTTGAGATTTGTCTATGGCAAATTCAAGGGCATCCTCATTGAGGGTATCTGTGGAAAAAAGCAAAATTTTGCAAGTGACTTTGGAAAATACACAATAGCATCCCATCTCAATTTCATCTTTGCAAAATCGCTTGACTACTGGTTAAGTTTTTCTAATACTGTTACAACCTTGGTTTAAGCCCTCATCACCTCACAATGCACTATTGTAATAGCTTGATGTTTGTTTTACCCAACTAAAGTGTTTTTCTACTCCAGTACATCTTCCATTAAGCCAACAAAGTTAATATCCTCATCTTCGGTAAATGCTAGTGGTTCCCTGTTACAGCCAGGATCAAATACAAAATCCTTTATATGGCACTAAAAGTCCTTCTATCTTCTGGCTTCCTTCAAGCCCCAGCTCAAATCCCATCTTCTTCTGAAAGCCTTGCCTAAACAATTACAATTCTAGTGCCTTCTCTCTTTAAAGATTTTTTTTTATAGTTTCTTTGTATATCTAATTTTTGCTGCTCGTCTCCCTCATTGGATTGGAAGGTGTTCATGGACAGGGACTGTCTTTTGCCTTTCACTTAGGAAAGAACTTAATAGGTGCTTAATAAATATGCATTTACTAACTGTCTGAATGATCTCCCTGTTGACTAAAAGACTTAGAGGACATAAGATACAAATGAGTTTTTCTTTATATTTTTTAATCATGAAAAATAAATTGTTTCAATAGAAAAAATACCTTCTTAAGGGCTCTTTTACAATTAGGTATCTCATAAGCACATTAAAAATATTCAAGTTTTCTTACATAATAGAATGGCAAAAATAACACTTTAGCCACCACTATAATAAGAATCATTAGCCAAGGCATCACACAGAGAGAGACATGGATTTCCTATGTAATTTGTCACTATGATGAAGGAACTCTAGGACACAGCCAAGGGGAAAGAAAGATTCTTTATTGATAGTAAAGTTGTCCCAATGCTCTTGTTTACTGAAGACACTGTACTGATTCAATTAAATTTCAGGACATTATGGAACTTCATAGAAGAGATATGTAAGCATTCTATGGAGACAGGCTTTTCTCTCCATGGAGAAAAGACCAAGTAGATGAAGCTTGCCTAATAACATTGATTATACAGTATTCATAGAATAAGGATATACAATATAAGGCTACTTTATTTGATTTGAAAGTTACAGGTATAATATTGTATTATATTAGAAATAATTAACTATAAATTAACATTAAGCATCAACAAAAAAAGCATTGCCTTACAACTTGTCCTTCCTTGGACTAAACCACCACCATGACTACAAATCACTAGAATAAAATCTTCAGAACTCTTAATTAGAGTAGCCTGTTGGTATTTTGTACCTAAAGGATTAAATGCAGAATTTCAACAAGAAGACATCCATTTCCAATTTATCTTTCCATGCCAAAATTTTGGAGCAAAATAACTTAAATACTAATATTCTAAAAGCAGGGGTTATTTTCTTCGAGCTGGAACAAAAAAAAGTTTTATTAATTTTTATTTCTTTTTAATTATAAATTCTTACTTCTAAATTATAATAGTAAAGCTCATATTCCATTGTGAATATGGATCATAAATTATGACAGTTCCATCTAGAATATATTTTCCAAGCTTTTGTTATTGGGGCAAGATTAGTTCAAAAGGAAAATTATTTTAATGAGAAAGAAATAGATTGCTTCACATGATAATTTTCAACAGTTCTAAGAACTTGCCTTTATTCTATAACTTGCATAGATTCAGTAGTTATGCTGATGAAAATAGACAAGTAAAATTGTAAATTCTTTTCATGACAAATATTTTTAAAACATTGGGAATTTTGTTATCCAATGGAAAACCTTTGAGCAATGAAATTAAATTTTAATTAATTAAATTAATCAATAATCATAATTAATTAACTATAATTACATGTTATATACATAATCAACTAATTCTGATGAATAATTAATTAATAATTGCTAGTATTTCTATAAGGCTTTAGGCTTTGCAAAGTACTTTAAAAGTATCACTGCATTTTCTCCTCTTAATAACCTTAGGTGATAAGTGCTTTTATGAATGTAATTATGAAAATGAGGAAACTGAGTCATACAGAATCAGTAACTTCTGCAGGTTCACTCAACTAGTAAGTGTCTCAAGCTGGATTTGAATCCAGGACATAATTGATTCCAGTACTCACTATGACACCTAATTACTAATTTTCTCTTAATATTCTAATATGCAGAGAACAGTAATTTAATAGCATTTTGCCTAGTGGGGAGTTAATGAACTGAATTTGCTACCAACTTTCTGATTGCCCTTGGGACAAATCGCTTTATCTCTCCAGTTCTTAATCCAAAGTCCATAAAATTATTTTTAAAAAGTTGACAACTGTATTTCAACATAATTGGTTTTCATTGTTATCCTATAGATTTCATGCATTAAAAGAAAACCCTCTGATAAGGGGTTCAGATGTTTCAACAGACTTCCAAAATCTTTTAAGACCTATAAAAAGGTCAATACCACTTACTATAAAGAGAGAGATTTCATTTATTCACTCAATAGACATAGATTGAGCAACTATTATGGGTAGATCCACAGTCATTTTAAATGCTAGTATGCTCAAAGTTCAGATAAGATATGAAATCGTCCCTTGAGGACCTTGGATCAGAGATTCCCAAAGTGGGCGCCACTGCCCCCTAATGGGTCCTCCAGTAATCCAGGGGGGCAGTGATGGCCACAGGTGCATTTTAAGAAAAAGGTAGAAACATTAATACATATATCTTTCCTATTAATTGCTAATAAAATTTTAAAAAATAATTTCCAGGGGACGCTAAGTAATTTTTTTTTTCTGGAAAGGGGTCAGTAGACCAAAAAAGTTTGGGAACCACTGCCTTAGAGTCTAGTAGAGGTATGAGACAGAAGCATCAATACCATGTGCTTTTGCCTAATTAGTACACCAAAGAGTTACAAAACCTGTTGATATGTTTTGTCCTGGGATGGGGAGGTCACTAATAATCAGGAAGAATAGAAAATTCTTCATGAAGGAAATGACATTGGATTTGGAATCAATGTGGCATAGGGTGTGATCACTGGATTTGGACTCCTTGTCCTTGGTGTGAATCCTGAATGCCAGAGTCCCAAGATCTCCAGAATAGATATAAAACTGAGATAAAAAGGAAGGATTCAAAAAGTATTGTCAAGGACACAGAAACCCTTTACTGTTTTCGGTTCCCAGGACCTTAGGCAGCATGCAGCACAGGCTTATACACAAAATCTTACTGTGTGCCATGGAGAGGGGAATAAAAACTCAAGCACCCAGTCAGAAAACTAGTGTCCTCAGAGTCACTTTGTTTTGTCTCTCTGAGAAGGTCTTACCTGATGCTCCAGAGGCAGCTAGTTAGTATGGTGGCTAGAATGCTGAATCTGAATCAGAAAGACCTGAGTTCAAACCCAGCCTCAGAAAATTACTAATTATATTGACCTTCATTTGCCTCAGTTTCCTCATCTGTAAAATACAGATATAAAAAGCACCCACTTCACTGGGTTGTTGTGAACATCAAATGAAACATTTGTCATTTGCTTAGCACATTGAAGTGATTAGTAAATGCATATTTCTTTTTTCTCATTAGTACAATAAATCCTATAACCTCAACAGAGTGACCAGTTAGGAATACTCTCGGTGGACTTGACCGTTGTAACATGATTTTCTTAATTACTACATAAGTAACCTTGGGAAAATCTCTTCACCTCTCTATCTATCTGCAAAATGAGTAAAATGATAATTTTATTATTTAACTCAGTATTGTTTTGAAAAGAAAATGAGATAATATAAACTGTAATTTGCTTTGTAAAATGTCAATTATAGCCAGTAAAGAACCCAAAATTTCTACCTTAGCATAGTGCCAAATTATAAAAAGCTGAACAAATCTCCAGTAACAAAAAATGATCACTTTATATATTTAAAAATTATTTAAATATAATTCATCCTCCATACATGCAAACATGGTGGAAAGCAATAGACTGTTTCTTTCAACTATTTTTACTGAATTCTAAACATACACATAAGCTGAATATTTTTAAAGACAATATGCTTCTGTTCTTATATTTTAAATTTAAGAAAATCAGAACATAGTGCATCTTGTTTTTCAGGGTCCTAAACGTGTTCCCTTTCCTCCCTCTGAGGAGAATCAAAGGGAGAGCTTCCAAAATAAGTAACTTCTACTTGCAGAAAATTAGCAGTCTGTCATCGACATTATGGGCATTGTTATATAATTACCGCCTTTACTGTGCTAAAATTGTTTTAAATAAATGTACTGTAGACCATGTGTCATATGCTGAATGGAAGCCACAGTCAGGAGTTCTTTTCAGCAAATAACGTATCTGACAAAGACAAGAATTACTTCTATTCAGGACACCCAGAGTTTGGTGGAGTGATCTGCTGTTAAACTATGTGTTATTTGAATAACTTTTTTATTATTATTTTTATATCCATCCCAAAGCTGGTTCCAGCTCATCATAAAGATTGACATTTGACTAAATGTGAGGATTACAGAAAGCTGAAAGCAGGAGCAGGTTTGGGATGGAAACAATAGCCCCTCTACCAGGTACTTAAAAAATCAGTTTGAATTTCATATATGGAAGAAAATACATCTTAACATGGGGGTCTGAGGATGCATGTAAGTTTCTTTAGTGCATCTTTTTTAGTTCTCTTTTTACACTGTCTCTTTTCATTTTTGTTCTGAGATCCAAATCATGATACTAAAGTAAGGAACGAAATAGTAATACATTGAAAAGAATACAATTATCTAGGTGGAATAGTAGATAGAGCACCAGGCCTGAAGTTAGGAAGATGTGAGTTCAAATCTAGACTCAGATACTTAATAGCTCTGTGACCCTGGGAAAGTCACTTCCCCCTTCCCCTACCCCACTCCATTCCTCATTTGTAAGAAGAGCTGGAGAAGAAAATGGCAAACTATTTAAGTATTTTTGTGAACCTAAATTATGTTACAAAGAATTGGACACCACTGAAACAACTGAACACAAAAGACAAAAACAATGCACTTGGAGTTTGAAGGTGAAAATGCTGCATTGTTTCTGCAATTTGCAATCTAAGTGACCCTGAGCAAGTCACTAAACCTCTCTGAGGCTCAGTTTCTGCATCTATAAAATGGGAATAAAATGGCCACTTGTGACTTTTTCATATTGTGAGTGTTTTGTAACTACAAATTGCCATAGAAAGGTAAGGTATTATTACTATCATTTTTTATTGTTAGCACAAATCAGAGGATGGATTATTACCATGCGCATTTTAAGAGGTGTAAGGTTTGTTCTTCACTTCCTAAGGCCCTGAAAACCTATTATGAAGCACAAGAGCTCTTCTCTTTGTTGGTATTCCTGGACTCCCTGCCAGATAGTAGCCTAATTTCTATAAAATAAAGAGGAAGCCAAGAATTTCATTCAACTCCTGGTTCCTTCATGCCCTTTCTCCACATTGGGGAGCAGAGTAGTGCGCTTGATACAATTGGGCATGAGGAGGGCTAGTTTCGACAACCAGTTAAATGCAAGTTGTTTGATCTTAGGCAATTCATATAATCTCTCAACTTCATTTTCTAATCTGTTTTGTGGGGATGATGAGCTTTGCCTGTCTTATAAAATTGCTATCAGCATCCTTTGAGGTACCATAATGTAGGAGGTGTGATAATTAGATTAAGTCTACACTGCTCATCTTTAGATTTAATCACCAAAGGTGAGAACACCTCAAATTCTGGGAGGTGAGAGAGCCTTCAAATTCAGAGAAGTCCATAACTCAAGTGTGCTAGAGTGGGTGATAAATCAGAATGGACTGACCTCCCCCTAGGCGGTCTGTGAGAATCATCTGTTGTGATTGGACATCCAAATTAGGAGGGAGGAACGGGAAGTGATGCATAAGTGACCCCTTTAAAAGGAGAAGGTCCTCAGTCAGCTGGAAGCTTCTGGTGAAGAGCAAAGCTGATGAAGGAGCACTACTGGTCCGTGAAGGAGTGTTGAGGCCTTGGTGAGGCTACTCTAAATATCTTCTTTTGAATTCAATGTGGTGAGTTTAAAGACTGAATCTTCCTGAACTTCTCTTAAGAAACTTCTTTTAATAGAGTCTGTGAATGAATTTTTGTTTCATTCACCTCCAGGCTTCTGGCCCTCTAACTCTCTGGCTGAGAGTTAATTAGATCTACTTGGATTAATTAGAGGATCATAGTAAATTACCTACTGAGTTGGATTCTTATTTCCTCATTTCCTCTCTCTCTTCTTAATTGTAAATAAACTTCTATAAAACTCAATTTTGACTAGAGATTATTCTTAATTGAGGATTGATAATAATTCAATCCTCTGGCGACCATCTTTTCATATATTGAACCCATAAAACCCCTTTTTACCATTTACAGATGTAGCATGAAACCCTAAAAAGAGCATGGAAGAGTTCTTGGAGTTGGAGTCCTGGGTATGAAGCTATCCTTTGCCCTTTATTTTGTTGATAAGATCAGGTAAGGCTATTATATGTTCTAGATCTCAGTTTCTTCAGTTTTAAAAATGAGGTTGGGTAAGGCACTCCATATCTAAATCTATGAATCTATGTTCTGATAGGAAAGCACTAATTACTTGTAATAACTTGATAAATACAGGCTGATTTCTTTACCAGAAGTATTATAAGCACTGGTTCAAGAACTTGATATGGTTGCCACTATCTGGAATCATAGGAGATAAAGTGGAATTTGGGCTCCAAATGACCAGATTCTGGGGAAAAGAGACTTTTCTCATAGAAGAGGACCCCATTCTTTCTTTGCAACACTGACTTTTGGAGCATAAGACTTTGGTTGTCTCAAGTGCCCAACGAATAAGATTATGGTCTGTCTCACCATGAGGGCAATTGAGGATCTGTTCAAACCTAGACCTATGGTAAGAGGAATCAGACTATGTCTGTACATTGGGAGCAGTTTCCCAGCCAAGAAATTAGTCCCTACCTGACCCTAAAGATTTTTTTGTTTGCTGTGAGACAGATATTTCCCTAGGCCAATGTTTTAGAAACTCCATGAGCCTTTTTACACTACAGAGAACAGGTGTTACACCATCCCAGTGATTAAGGATAGAAAACAATAGAAATGAGGGGAAGAAGTGGGCAACAGGTGCTAAAAAGATGCCAGAGGCGCTCATTCACAATCTGTCTGTCACTCTTAAGGGCAAAGAAGATCCTCCCACATTCAAATCCAACTTCATTCCTCCCTGCCTTCTTGGGACAAATAATTATCAAATCACTATTATGTACAAGATGAAAGGATGAAAAAGCCTCAGCTTTTGTCCCCCAAAGCCCTCAAGTTGAACTTATGATCAGCAAGCATCTCACTCAAGGAACCAAACACTTTTGGAAAGGTTCTTACACAACTCACTGCTCACTTCAATCCAACTACTTGAGGTTTCCCTTGGTGCCCATTGAGCCAGCAATTAATTTGGGTACAAAAGGTTCGCAATTGAGATACTCATTTTGTGTGTGTGAACCAGCACCTGTGAGTACAGATCATGGTTTCTTGCTTGTTTAGCCCTGAATTTCAAGGAAAACAAAAGTGAAAAAGGCTACTGAATGACTCCGCTGGGAGAACAGAGATGATAATAATAGCAATAAGTATATGTCTATGTTGTTTTCAGGATTACACAGTGTTTTTCCCAACATAAAACTATAGAGTGGATAGAGCAATTGTTATTTCCATTTCCAAATACCATGTAGCATTCTGTAACTAATAAATGAATGATATATGTTGAAGTGGATTGAAATAACTTTGTTTTCCTGATGATGATAAAGCTGAGAGGAAAATTTAACCTGTTAGTTGAGCAGCTAGTTAGCTAGAGAGCTAGTCCTGGAGTCAGGAAAACCTCAGTTCAAATTTTTTCTCAGACCTTTACTATCTACTTTCCCTGTTACAGTTACTTAATCTCTTCCTAACTCAGTTTTCTTACCTGTAAAATTGGGATGATCATAGCATCTACCTCACAGGACTTTTGTGAGGATAAAGCAAGATATTATTTGATAAAGGGCCATGAAAATGATAGCCATTTTTTATAATGATTATCTGAAAAAATCTAGAGAATAGAATCTAACAAGATGACATTTAATATGAATAAATATAAAGGCCTATACTTGGGCTCAACAAATCAACTCCATGATTGTAAGCTGAGACAGAGAGAGTTTGAGAAATATCTAGGGGTGTCAATAGACTATAAGCTCAAAATGATTGAACAATGTAATATGTCAGTTAAAAAAAAAGAATCTAGTGAGATTTGGGGATGTATTACAAGAGGTATATTTTTCCATGAATCAAGAGGTAATAGTCATTTTGACTGCCCTGGGCAGAGTATATCTGTTTTGACCACCAAAATTTAGGGAGGACATTGCTAAGCTAAGGAGAATCCAGTTGGAGATAACTAGGTTTTGGAAGGGCCTTGAGTCCATGCTATCTGAGGATATGATACAGAAACTAAGGATGTTTATAGTGTAGAATAAAAGAGGAAGAGAGACAGATAGACAGATACAGAGAGACACGGACAGAGTTTTATTTGTATATCTGTAATGTGGAAGAATACTGAAGAACTTGGTGACTTGAAATCAAGGAAAAGTCAAGTTAAGGATTTATTCCATGCCAGGTCCTGTATTTTCTTGTCATGATAAGAAAAAAAAGTGAAAAGCTTACTAACAAATTGGCTACCTCCAAAGGGATTGTTCTTCTCATTGAAACAATAAAAATAAAAATAAAATTGTAACTGATTGCTTTGTAGATTAGTTGTAGTTATTATCCCTTTGTGTGTGTGTGAGAGAGGGGGCTAATGGACTGTACAATGTAGCCTATGAGATCTCTCTAACCATAAAATTCTGTGATTCCAACACATGCCTTCAGCAGCCCTTTACTCTTTTCCACCACTCAGCTGGGAGCACTCCCTTTGGTAAGCTTCCTAACTTCAGAGAACAAGGGCAGAGCTTGGAATAGCTGAGTGAATTGGAGGCTAGTTTTGACTCCTTTATTAATATTCTTCCTTACATTGCTAACTGCTTCCTGTAATAAATTCTTACTGTAATTCCTCATAGTGCCATTAGGAGTATCATAGGTTCTGATACCTTTTCCAGTAAAGCACAATTTTTATCTAGTTCTTCCACCCTAGAAAGACCATTCAAAATCCAGAGACATGATATGCTTATTGCTTGGAGAATAGCAGCCACCTAGCTTAATTGAATGAGTCTCATTAAGTCTCTTGTTGATTAGGTGGTCAATATTTTGGCCAAGAACAGCTTTTTATAAGGACCTGAAAAGATATGGAAAACTATGGAGAATTTGTCCTCTGAATCAGTGAAGAATGTCCCTACTCTGATAAATGCAGAACTTTTCATGGTATATATTTAGCACTTTGTACTCATAAAACACTTGCATCTATATGTAGATGTCACAGCATCTCTGTGAGTTAGGCAAGAAAATGCTTTTTTTTTAAATGCTTGGCTTCTGTCTTAGAGTCAATACTGTGTTTTTTTTTTCAAGGCAGAAGAGTGGGAAGGGCTAGGCAGTGGAGGTTAAGTGACTTGCCCAGGGTCATGGTCACACAGCTAGGAAGTGTCTGTGGCCAGATTTGAACTCATGACCTCCCTCCTCTAGATCTGGTTTTCAATCCATTGAGCCACCCAGCTGCCCCAATTATACTCTTTTAAAAAGAGTGTAGAATCAGTGCTTAAAGATATATCACAAGTCACAGGCTACATATACTTCCATATTATTCAGTTTCATGCATTTTACTATTCAGTGACACTGGCTGCCTTTCCCACACAAGAAAAGACTTTCAATTTCTCATCTCCAGGCATTTTCTCTGGCATTTTTCTATGCTTGAAATTTTTTCCTCCTCATCTCAGGCTCCTTTATTTCTTCAAGGCCTAGCTAAAATCCAACCTCATCTAGGAAGTGTTTCCCAATGACCTATAATAGTAGTCTCTTCCCTCAAATGAATACCTACAATTTACTCTCAATGTATATTGTTTGTACATAATTCTTTCCATGTTGCCTCCCCCATTAGACAGTGAGCTTCTTGAAAATATTAAATTTTTTTTGGCCTTCCTTTGTACCTCCAGCATTTTGTGTGCAACTTGATCCATAGTAAGTGCTTAGTAAATGCTTGGTGACTTGATTAAGTCAACCCAAGGCTTCTGATCAAACAAAACTCTTTTTTTTCTAGACTATCATATACATCTCCTTATTAGCGTTTCTAATAGGCTATAGATTTTACAAAACAATATAGAATAGTCACAAATGATAAGATGTGGTTGAATGAGAAGTGGGCTTGTGAGCCCAAAATTCTTGATTCAGGACTTGACTTTACACTAGTGCTATGACACTGAACAAGTTATATAGCTCTTCTGGGGCTCATTTTCCTCATCTGTCCAGGAAAATATCTAAGTCTGATATTCTCTAAGGTTTCCTTTAGATTCAGGTTTTATGACAAGTGAAGTGTTAAAGAAACAGCAGAGGGTCTGTGATGTCCATGTAGACAACTTATAATTCATAGATTTGCCTCGCTTTCTTCTTTCCTTCAATCTCTGTCTTGACCATGTGGTTAATGACCTCATTCTTCTCCAAGATGCCTTTTAGATTCCCTATTTCTTCATTCTGAAGCTCATTTTACCCCTAGACTTCACAATTTGAAAGTACTCTCTGCTCTTTTGGCTTTTCCTTCTGTGTGAGTTGGGGGTGGAGACCACCCCTCACAAAGAAAACTCAGAGTCAGAGTGTATGAGCAGAAAAGATAGTTTTTATTTCTTTTTCATGAAAAAGGGCACTGACCTCTGATCCTGGGCAAGTGTACCCTCTTCTGACTGAGCCCAGCCTTTATAGACTTTAACCATAAGCCCCTCTTAACTCCCTCCCCTCCTCCTTTCCCTGTCTGAGTCCCAGAAACCGGTGAGCCAAGACTTACAATTTAAAGTTTTCCCAAATCAAAAAACAAGACAACCACCACTTAAAACACCGATATCTTAGCATAAGAGCTTGAACCAGTTAGCAAATAGTTAACTTCAACTTATAATACCTGTTGCATGCAACCAGGTAAGGGGCATACACAGTGGCACAGCCCAACAAAAGCAGGAGGGCTCATATTTTGGGGTTTCTGGGGATGACACACTTGTTGGCATGCTCAGAGATAGTTCATTGTTCAGCCACAGGGAGAGTTAAGAAACATATTCTTAGAGTAACACAGTCCAGTCCCCACACTTCTAATTGGATGATTGCTCCATTTTTTGAAAATACTCATGCCAAACTCATCTTATTCTTCTCTAGGCTACTCTATAAAATGTCCTTTGCCATTTTCTAGAGCTGAATATTTTTTTTTCATCCCTTCTCCCTTCTCCCTTCTCCCTTCTCCCTTTTCAGCTTTTCAGTGTTGTCTTCCAGAATTATAAAATAATATCTTTGAGGGAAAGGACAGTCTTTCTTTCTTTCTACCTGCATTTTATTATTAGTCCTTAGCACAGTGCCTGCCACTTAGTAAACATTTATTAGTTGTGTATTCCATGACTGTTTGAATCCTGCTTGAATTATTTTCTCATTTTTCCTTCGAAGGGTCCCCTGCTAATCCTTATTTTTTTTTTTTTTGTCACCCACACTATAATGCCTTTTCTACTTCTTAACTGCTGAGGGATACTCAAAAAAGACATGAAACCATGCCAGTTGGGCCCACTACAAAGTCATGTTATTTATACTCAAGTATGTAAGGGGGGAAAAGGGGGACATTATGGGTTCAATATATTAAAAGGTGGTCTCCAGGAGAAATTTCCCCAATTAAGGAATAATCTCAAGTCAAAATTGACTTATATGTAAATTTATTTACATGAGAGAAGAGAGACATTAAGAATCTATCTCACTGATTAGTCCAAGTATATTTTAACCCTCAGCCGGGGGTTAAAGGGCTTGAGGCCCGGAGGTGAATGGAGCAAACTCCACTCACAGAGTCTATAAAAGGAAGTTTCTTAATAGAAGTTCAGGAAGATTCAGTCTTTAAACTCACCACGTGGAACAGTCTCAGTCACGAACCAGTGAAGCTCCCTCAGTTCTCCACCAAACCAGAAGCAGCCTCACTCCCCCTCCTCTTTGAAAAGGGTCACATATATGTCACTTCCAGTGCCTTCCCTTAGCCTTCGTGTCCAATCATAATAGATGCTTTTTCATAGAAAGTATAGAGGGCAGTGTGTCAATTCTGATTCGTTACTCACTCTAGCACAGGTGGGTTAAGGACCTCCTAGAATTAGAGGTGTTCTTACCTTTGGTGATTAAATCTAAAGATGAGCAGTGTAGACTTAATCCAATTATCACAAGTAAGAAGTTGATGTGACATAATATACATTTTATTAATGGGAGCTGGTACTGTTATAGATAGATTGTTGGGCTTGGAGTCAGGAAGTTATGATTCAAATTCTGCATTTTCTACCTGTGTGACCTTGGGCAAAGCACTTATATTCATTAAGTTAATTAATTTAATTAAGCCTCAGTTTCTTGATTTTTAAAATACTACCTACCTCACAGTATTGTTATATGAGAAAACTTGTAAAGGGCTTTGTAAACTTTTAAATGGTAGCTATTACTATTATTAACTTTCTATCATACCTCTCAGAGTAGTTTTCACAAATATCCCTTCTCCTCAAATCCTCAATACAACTCTGAGTCTACTTTCTCTTAGAGAATTTACTTAATTCCCTTTTCATTGGTCATCCACGGTGAATTAATCATTTCTTCTACTCTATAACCCCCCAAAAGCCTAGACATTATACTATAAGAAATTATGAAAGAAAACTGCTCTGATATTATTGAACATGCATGCAAAATAGAAATTGAATGAATCCACAGATTACCTCCAGAAGTAAAACCCCAGATGACAATTCCCATGAATATTATAGCTAAATTCAGGAGCCCTCAAACGAAGGAAAAAATACTGCAAGTAGCCAGAAATAAACAATTCAAATGCAATGGAACCTCATTCAGGATGATATAGAATTTAGTAGCCTTTACCTTAAAGGACTGGAATGTTCGGAATATGATAGTCCAGAAGGCAAGAAATCTATTTTTAGAACAAAGAATCACCTTTCCAGCAAAACTAAATATATTCTTTTGGGGGGAAAACGGTCATTTAATTACATAGGTTTCTAAGTATTCATTATGAAAAGAGAAGACCTAAATAGAAAATTTGATGTCCAAACACAAGATACAGAAGAAGCCTGAAAAAGTAAACAAGAAAGAAAAAATTTGGAATCAATAAGATCAAAATGTATCTATTTCTATGTGGAAAGATGATATTTTAATTCTCAAAATGTTTTATTAGTATTAGAGCAATCAAAATGAGTATAGATGGAGGATATGGGACTAAGGTGATTAGAATAACACAATATGCAAAAAATCAAAGAGTGAAAAAGAGGATTGCATGGAGTGAAAATAAAAGGAAGAAGTGGAATGAAATAAATTATCTCACCTAAAGAGTCATGAAAATCTATTACAGTGGAGGAGAGGATGAGGGTGGTGAAAGTAGAATGGGAATAACCCAAGAGGGGAGGTGTTTTAGAAGGTAAGTGGATGCAGGGAGTGATGATTAAAATAAAATTATCTGTGAAGAGGGACAGAATGAAAACAAATAGACCAGGATCAAAAGAGGAAAATAACATTAAAAGGAATACACAATTGGTAATCATAACTGTGAATATTAATGTGATGAACTCACCCATAAATTGGAAGCAGATAGCAGTGTAGATTAAAAAACAGAATCCTAAAATATGTTGTTTACAAGAAACAAATTGGAAACAGGGAGACACATTCAGATTAAAGCTAAGGGTTCAGAGCAGAATGTACTATATATCATCTGAAGTAAAAAAAGCAACTGTAGCAATCATGATCTCAGACAAAGATAAAGCAAAACTAGGTCTTAATAAAAGAGATAAAGAAAGAAATTACAACTTGCCAAAAGATACTATAGATAATGAAGTAATACCAATCCTAAACATGTATTCCACAATTGGTATAGCCTCAGAATTTTTAAAGGCGAAATTAAATGAGTTTCAGGAGGAAATGGATAGTAATACTATACTAATGTGGGACCTCAACTTTCCCCTTTCAGATCTAGATGAATCAAACCAAAAAATAAATAAGAAGGAAGTAAAGGAAGTGGATGAAATTTTAGAAAAAGTTAGAAATAGTTGATCTCTTGAGAGACTTGGGTGGGAATAGAACGAAATATGCCTTGTTTTCAGCAGTATATGGATTCTACACAAAAACTAAACATGTATTAGGGAATAAAAACTTCACAACCAAAATGAAGAAAAGCCAAAATAATAAATATAACCTTTTTAGATAATTACACAATAAAAATTATAATCAATAGGAGTACATGGTAAAACAAATAAAAATTAATTGATAACTCAATAATCTAAGGCTAAAAATGGTGTGGGTTAAAGGACACATTATAGAAACAACCAATAATTTCATTAGGAAGAACAACAATGAAGAAATTCATGAGATACAGGCAAAGCAGTACTCAGAGGCAAATCTGCCAAGACAAACCCAGGAATAATATGAGCACAATTACTAAACTTTTCACACAAATAAATTCATATCTAAACAATTGGAAAGATTATTAATTGCTCATGGGTAGGCTGAACTAATATGATAAAAATGACAATTCTATCTAAATAAATTTATTTATTGAGTGACATACAAATTAAACTACCAAATAATTATTTCATAAAACTAGAAAAATGATAATAAAATTCATCTGACAAAAAGGTCAAAGATATCAAGGGAATTAATAAAAAACATATGAAGGAAGGTGGCCTAACAGTACCAGATCTCAAACTGTACTATAAAGGAGTAATCATCAAAACAGTCTAGTACTGACTAAAAAATAAAATGGTAGATCAATAGAATAGATGAGGAAAACAATACACTGGACTAAATGACCTCAACATCCTAGTATTCGATAAACACAAAGACCCCTGCTTTTGAAATAAGAACTCAAGTGTTTAAGAAAAACTGCTGGTACAATTGGAAAACAGTATGGTAGAAATTAGGTATAGACTATTATCTCACACCCTATACCAACATAAGGTTAAAATATGTAGATGATTTGGATATAGAGTCAAATCATAACTAAATTAGGGGAATATAAAATACTTTACATGGCAGAACTTTGGAGAAGGGAAGACTTTATGACCAAGCAAGAGATATAGAGTATTATAAGACATAAAAAGAATAATTTTGATTATATTAAATTAAAAAGCTTTTGTAAAAACAAAACAATTTAACCAAGATTAGAAGGAAAACAAGAGAGGAAAAAATTATAACAAATTTCTCTGACAAAGGTCTCATTTCTGAAATGTATTAAGAACTAAGTCAAATTGAAAAGAATACATTCTCAATAAATGGCCAAAGGATATGAATAGGCAGTTGTTAGATGAAGAAATTAAGATTATCAGTTATCATATGATATGATATCATATTTTCTAAAACTCTTGATTAGAGAAATACAAATTTGAACAACACTGAGGTACCACTTCATACTCAACATATTGGCCAATATTACAGTAAAGAAAGTGATAAATATTGGAGGGGTATGGCAAAGTTGGGACACTAATGCGTTTTTGGTGGAGTTGTAAACTGATGCAACTATTCTGGAGGACACATTTCCAATTGCGCCCAAAAGGCTAAAAAAGTATGCATACTCATTGGTACTCTAATACCACTACTAGGTCTATATCCTAAAAAGAGATAATTTAAAAAAAAGGGAAAGGGCCTACTTTTCCAAAAAACATTTATAGCAGCTCTTTTTGTTGTACTAAAGAATTGGTAATTGAGAGGATGTCCATCAAATAGGAAAAAGCTGAACAAATTGTGACACATATTGGTGATAGAATATTATTGTGCTAAGAAATCATGAACAAGAAGATTTCAGATAAAGCTGGAAAGATCTATAGGAACAGATACAGAGCAAAATAAGCAGAACTGGGAGATCATTGCATACAGTAATAGCAATATTGTTTGATTATCAACTATGAAAGACTTAGCTACTCTCAGAAACACAATGATCTATGACAATTCTGAAGGGCTTATGACATAGAATACTATATGCCTCCAGAGAAAAAACTGTCAGAGTCAGGTGGAAGTCAAATCATCAGGTTTTTTTATGGTTTTATTTTGGGATTTTAGTTTTGTATGTGTGTGCTCTTAAGATAATGACCAATATGCAATTGTGTTTTACATGATAATACAAATTTAATTTAATTTAAAAAAGAAAATGTTTAGCAAATAATTTTAAGAATCTCCATTATGATGGAGATACCCAAAGTACCCCTGATATGTAATTGATACACTTGGTTGGGTAGCTTTTCCCTAGTTTTATTAAAATTTTTGCCTTGAATTTCACTTGCTAGAGGCATATACCTCAGCAAGTCCCTAAATATCAATGTGCTTGAGGCTATACTCTAGGATTCATCTACAAAGGCATAAACAAATTTTAATTTAATATTAATATTATTTTTACTTACAAATTTAAATCATCATACCATGATTTTGATGTTCAACTAATGTCTAGAATCAGTAGCATAAACCACAGTGGAAGATTTGGAATGAAGAGAATTATAGGCATTAGAGTTGAAAGGGCTTTAAAGACATCTAGTCAAAACCCCTCATTCTACGGATGAAGAAACAGTCATAGAGAGTGGTAGTCACATGTCCAAGGTATATTAAATAGCAGAGTTAGGATTCTGAGTCTACATATAGTGGAAAGAGTTTGTTTGAAAGATAGTAAGGATTCTCAAATTATTTTTTGTGAATAATAGTAAAGGAGTTTTGTTATATTATGAAGCATGAAGAAATGCTGTGGTGGAAGGAGATCTAGCATTTCTGCCAGAAGTAACATAGTTCTTCATTCATATTAAAATATGCAACAAGGACACATGAGCCCAGACCATTTGTATTTTGGACAAATGACTTTATTTTTTGGTTAAAATAAAGGATCTCAGAATATTAAATATCTTAATGGCTGTGTAAATAATGTATCTTTCCCAAAGTTCTTCCTCTGCTTTTGGGTGATGTTGTACTTATTCAAGATAGCTTAGAGAAGGATTAGTTTGTGCAAAAGCATTTTATTTCTTAAGGGATTATTTGAAAATGATATATCTGAGAATGGCCCAGTGTTTGTTAGACTCGTTTTTTTTTTTTTTCCTCGCACACACAAAATACCTTCTCTTCCTTCCCCTTCCCCACCATGAAGAAATATAATAAAAGCACAAATACATCATAGTTGGACTTCACTTTAGTTGATTCAGTATAATGTGGTTGTCCTAGAGCAGTGGTTCCCAAAATTTTTTGGCCTACTGCCCCCTTTCCAGAAAAAATATTACTTAGCCCCCTAGAAATTATTTTTTTAAAATTCTAATAGCAATTAATAGGAAAGATAAATGCACCTATGGCCAATACCGCCTCCCTGGATCACTGCAGCACCCACCAGGGGGAGGTGGAGCCCACTTTGGGAATCATTGTCCTAGAGTAATCAATCAATGAACCTGGAAGGGATCTTAAGAGAATAGTCATTGCAATTCTCCAGTTAGACAGAGGAGGAAATTGAGGTAAAGTTTATTGACTAAGGTCACAAAGGTTGTTAGTCTCAGAGACAAAAAGTGTCTGTTATCACTCAATTATGTTCCTACCTATAAAATATTAGAAGTATGAGTCAATCATACCAACATGGCTACCCTAAAGGATTTTGGGAATGCCTTTGGCTTTGACACATCAGCCTATATTGTCATTACCATAAATTGTCATCCCCAGTGTCCTTTTTCTTCTGGTTTCTATCCATTGATGATGACTGTCAACTGACTGAAGTCTGGAAGCACTGGTTTATTGTATTCATTTTCATTAAAATAGGCATATTAAATATTCTGGAGGCTATTTCTTTTCCTGAAATTTATGTTCAGCAATAATCCATCTTTGATATTCCCATGAATTTTCTTTTGATTTTGTGTCAATTATTCTTTGGTTTAAATTCTTTTTTTGTCCTATTCAATTTCTCCAGTTTTTTTGGGGGGGTCTTTGTTTTTGTTTTTAAATTACGACAGCATGATTCATTATATTTTTAATTGCTTCTTGTATCTCATCATCATTTCCTCCTACTTTCTCACTATTTGGAGAGTTTTCCTAAGAAAACAATGATGCAATGACCCATTATTTCATGTGTGTAGATAATTTCTCACATACAAATGGATATCCCCAATAAATTAATAGTCTTTTGAGTTATAAACAAAGAAACCCATTGAGTTACTATGGCCAAATAAATTTATTACACAGTGGTCAAATGTATGTTAATGAGTAAGAGTCAAGTAATACCACTAGTTAGTTAACTTACATCCTCACAACTTGCCTTGTAACTTATTTACTTAGCTCTCTACCCATAACTTGAAATATAACACAGAATCTCACAGCTGGGTGGGGCCTCTGAAGTCCTATCCTCATAGGACATAGAATTGAACAAGTTCTCTCTCTGCCATATCACTGAGAAGACTTTCTCTGTTTGAAGTAAGCTTCTGGTTAATGACTGCCACTGATGGAAAGACTACAACTCTGAGAGCCAATCTATTCTATTTTTGATAGCTTTATAATTTTTAGGAAGCTTTTCCTGAATCTAAATACATTTCTCATGCATCTCTTTGTATGTTTCACTGCTCCTCGTTCTGCCCTATTATTTAATTCCTTTTCCACATAAAATGAGGTATTTGCAAAGCTTTGTAAACCTTAAGGAGCTATGTGAATACTAGCTGTTAATGACATTAATTCCTTCTATTAGTACTTTACTAATAGATATTAGTGGCTTTAATCGCTAACATTTATATGAACATCCATGTTTTCAAAAACACTTTGCATATCATATGTGGGCTTCACAACAATGCTGTTACAGGAGAGCTATGCTTCTGGCAATCTAGCCATTGTCACTACTAGCTGTTTATATTTATCATGTCAACCCACCTCCTGAATGTCTGATTCCACTGGACAGGAGTCAAATTGAATGAGAGAAAGACAATAGGAACTGAAGAAGAAGAAGAAGAAGGGCATTTTAATATATTCTTCTCAACAGAATTAACATATATACAGGAAGCCTTCTGTTAAGGATAGGAGCTCCTTAGATACAGAAATGAGCAAATTTATATTATTTGAAAGATGACTAATAGAGAAAAGGAAAAAAAAAACCAAGATTGTTGCTTGAGGGACAGATGTAAGAGCAAATTCCTGACAGTAACCACTTGGAGTGACTTTCTGGGATTCTGAGGAGCTAGACTGATAACAGTTATCTAATGTGGAAATCTCTAGAGCTCCTCCTAGTAAGATAATTATTGTCTTATCAGGAAAGGTTCCTAGGATTGTTCTTAGTCTAAGCCCTAATGGTGCTATTAGGGCAGGATTCAGTTGATAGGTCATTTATTAAGCTTTAAATTTATAGTTGCAAAAGATTATTGTAATATATCAGAAACCCCTCAAAAAGGGAGGTTTGAGAAAATCCAACCAATTATTATAGTTAGTGTTTTGTTCACTTTATCAATTATTATTATTTCACATGAAAATCCTCAAAAGCATCATGCTTCCCCAGTCTTTTAAAGATTAAATATCCCCAACACCTTTGTAAAGTATGTGTTTATTATTTCTTGTTTTTTAATGCATTTATAATTCTTTTTTGTGCCCTATTACATGTCTATTTTGGTGCAAGTACCATCTGGTGCTGAGAAATATGTATGCTTTTTAATGTTCCCATTCAAAAGATGTCACAAATCTTTCAGCTGTAAAATAACCAGTTTGCTCAGTTCTATATCTTCCCTTTTTGTTTATCTTCAATTGATGATGATATAACTATGTCTTCCAGCTGTTCATATTTAGCTGAATTGGATTCAGCTATTATCTGATATGCTGTGTGCTATATTGGTGTTGGCCAGGTTATTTCCTACCACCCTCTGCAAATTGCTTATCTCTAACAGTTTTGCTTACCACATGTATTTTCCCCTAAAAGCAGAATAGAATGTTAAAACAAAACAAACATTTCAAAAATTGAGATCATTTCTATTCCCATTGCTGTATTTTTGCAGATAGAAAAACTTTCTTACTCACAGTAGAAAGGATTAGTGTAATTTTTCAAATTAAATCAATTAAAATCTTCTCTGAATGACTGAAGTATTCTGTTGTATTTTTAAGCATCAAGCCAAGTCCTCTTCTCTCAAGCTGCTTTGCTTGAGCGACTCCATGGATCAAAGCCTTTATTTTTGTGATAAACCAAAGGCTGGTCATGTTTGCTTTGTGGGTCCATGATCACTGAAAGGGCTTTAGTTCAGGAGATATCATCCTGGAAATGAAATGATAGAGAGATATCTGGAAGAAAGTGAACCATTTATTTTGCATTTACTTGTTTTAGGAGTAATTGCTGCAGCTTACAGAAAATCAATCTTCATTAGGGGGGAGGGTAGAATATAAATGGAGTTGGTTGGAGAAGAGAAATGAGGCTTTATCAAAAAAGATGGTATGTGAATTAAAATGACAGCCTCTGAATAGGTTTCAAAGATGGTGGGGTGTGCTTCTAATTTAATTATGAAAAAAAATTCCTTCTCAAATTGGGATTCCAGCCAGCTGGAAATTTGAGCAAGGCACTGCTTACTACTTCATACTTGCTCATTTTCTATTCCTGAGTCACACTCAGAGGCAGTGAAATTTGAAGGATTAAAGCTGCCTGAAAGGTTGCATTAATCTCTGGCCCAGAGAAAAGTTTTATGAAAGGTTTTAAACATAGTGAGAAAAGTCTTAGATGCAGAATAAGCCTTTGGGATTCCATGCCTAACTCTCAGTGTTTCTCTTGCTCTCTCCCTTTGGCAGAGTCACAACTAGAGTAAACACATCAGGGCTTTGCCTGAAGGTACAACATTTAGGAGAGGCTGAGAGCATTTTTAAAAACTGTGTATTCCTTTTTAAATTTCCATTCCTAATTTTTATTTTTTCGGCATCATAAAAAGAGTGGAATTTAGCACTTGATTAGGAGGAATAATTAGCACAGGAAGCCACCAGATGGCATAAGGGTACTCCTCTAAGCCTCCAGCCTCTGGGCAGCAGCAAAAGGCTGAAAAGCCATGACCTTGCATCAGTCCTTCAAGGTTTCTGCCACTCTACCAACCAAGCCTGTGTTGTTTTATTCCAGACGTCCAAGATGAAAAATTTCTGGTTGCTGCTGTGCAAACTTTGGTTTTTCCTGTTACCCTCTGATGAAAACCCAGAGCAAGGAATGCTACATGGAAGCAGAGAGCTACATAGCCACTGATCCTTCCTCCTTTATGTCCTGATGGAATGAACACCAAGTTCAGTATTTCTTTTTTCTTAACCTTTCCTTTCCATCTTAGAATCAATACTGTATAATGGTTGTAAGGCAGAAGAGTAGTAAAGGCAAAGCAAATGGGGTTGTGATTTGCCTGGGGGTCAAACAGGTAGGAAGTGTTTGAAGCCGTATTTGAACCTGAGACCTCTCTTCTTTATGTCTGGCTCTGAAGCCACTAAGCCACCTAGGCCTCCTTAACATTTTAAACAGATAAATGCCTATATGTCTATATCAGTGGTTCCCAAACTTTTTTGGCTTACCGCCCCCTTTCCATAAAAAAATATTACTTAGACCCCTGGAAATTAATTTTTTAAAAATTTTAATAGCAATTAATAGGAAAGATAAATGCACCTGTAGACATCACCACTCTCCTGAATCACTGCGGCACCCACAGGGGGCAGTGGCATCTACTTTGGGAATCACTGATCTATATCTATATATAAATATATTATATTCTAAGATCTGAATTTCATATTGGATAGAGCACTGGATTTGGGAGTCAGAAAGTCAAGAATTCAAATTTTGTCTCAGACACTTCATAGCTGGTTGACCCTAGGGAAATTACTATACTTCTCTGGGTGGGCCTTAGTTGCTTCATCTGTAAGACTGAGAGGTGAGGAGGTTGCTCTTGGTTCTCTCTGGGTCACATTCCATTTTAATTCAATGGTTTTATGAACTTCTTGAACAAGAGTGCCTGGTGTTTAGGCAGTAGGTATCCTTTAGAAGGAATTTTTTTTCTCAACTGATAAACACAACTACCTTTTATGGTAAATAGGATAATTATAATTATCTCACATTTGCCAGATTGAGATTTGATGAAGTGAAATAAATTACTAAAATTGGAAGAAGTGAAATAAATTATTAAAAGCTATATAACTAACTCCTAACAGGACCAGGATTAAGGAAAGTATAGAAAAAATATATTTATTTTGTTTGCTAAAGGGAATCTCAAACAATAGAAATATACAGTACATTCTGTCTTCTTTTGAGCTACATTTCAACTCCTTTATCATTGGACTTTTTACTTCATTTCCTGCGAAGAAGCAAAATATTTTGTTTAGAGTCCTGCATGCTTTAATGGGAAATTCATTAGATTAGGAGTTTGGGAGCCCTGGATCCTACTTTCCTTTGGTCAAGTCATTTCACCACACTGTGTCTCTGTTTACTCATTTGTATAATGAGCAGGTTGGATTAAATCATCTCTAAGATTCATTATAGCTCTGAAATCCTGTGTGTGGGTGTTTTCTTCTTCATTCCTTTGTTAATGTGCTAGTGAAGAGACAACAGTAAGACTGAAAAATGGTAATGGGGGAGAAAGAGGTGATTTCTAAAATGCTTTCTAGCTTTAAATTCTTTGATTCTTGAGGCCAAAACAAGGGTTATGTGACCCCTTTTAACTATAACATCAACAAACTAGATAATCAACCCAAGGATAAAAAAGTCATTCTACATTAAGTATATCTTTGATGGAAACAATCCCAAAGTCCAGTGTAAACTGGGAGAGTGAATGACCACTATTAATGTGGTGGAAAAGCACATTTAAATTGAGAAAGATACAGAAATCATAGACTCCAAAGCCAACATTTCATATGTGAGGATTAATTAAGGGCAGCTAAGTTTATAGAATTATAGTTTACTCTCCTTGGAATCAGAAAGACATTTTTACAAGTTTAAATTTGGTCTCAGAATTTTACTACCTAATGTGACCCTGAACAAGTCGCTTAACCCTGCCTCAGTTTCCTTATCTGTAAAATGAGTTGGAGAAGGAAATGGCAAGCCATTCTACTACCTTTGCAAAGAAAACCCCAAATGGGGTCAAGGAAAGTCAGAGACATCTCAAAACAACTGAACAACAAGGGTCAATAGAGGGGATGTGACTTATCTATAATTGCATTGGTCCTAAGTATCAGTATTTCTATTTAAACATTTGCCTTCTGATTCCAAACTGAGCCCCCCTTCCAAGGCACCGTGCTGCCTTGATGTAACTAGCTCAAGGCAGAGTCAATTCTCAAAACTATTCAAAGTGTTTAGACAGATTAAATTTTCCACCCCAGTTTCAAGGGTAAAAGCTAAATACGTATATGTCACCAACAGCACACATTTATTGAGAATGTAATACATGTCAGGCACTGTTCAAATTACTTAAAAAGAGACATGAGGCTCTGACCATGCCCTAGATAATGAACTTCAAAATGAACAACTATCAGAATAGCAGGAAAATGAGTTAAAAATGGTGTACCAAAAAGGCTCCCTGTCTGCCCTTGAGCCATTTGTCTAGCTGAATTGTAGCTCTGAAAATTTACGAAGCATATTCTTACAGGGATACCCATAACCAGTTCTGAGGCATGGCACATTTGTCTGATCACCATCCTGTATTTTGGCTCCTTTGTAAATCTGTCAGAGAGTACTTCAAGTAGAAGAGCACACGACCCATTCCTATAGAAAATAAGTAGCTATTATTGAAAAGTTATAATTGTCCTTTAAAAAAATGGAGATTTATATTTTCCCAATCAATTCAAATCCATTAAGTCCTAGAAAGTAATTTGCAAATGACTATACTATACATTAGTGGTCCACATGACACCTCTTCAGTATAATGGAAGCTTTTCTGAATTGTGAAATGTGACAAGCACCCACCCTTTTACATTTAATCATTGCAACTAGGTGAAATGGTGCTGACTGCAGCAGCCTTGAATGGTTTTATGAGACAGCATTGAAAATCCAGGAAAATCATTAAGAGGAATTAAATCTTTCCTCTTAGGAGACTAACATGGCCTGACTCTGGCATTACCAAAACTGTTGTTAGAAGAAATTTCTTGAAAACATCTCATTTCTAAACAAAATCAAACAAAGCAAAACTTGATTAATCACAATATCCCCAAGTGATACCATAGAACTTTGACTTAATAAATGTTAATTTTTGAATTGTGGTGCCACAAAGTGAATTGAATTGCTAGACTCCTGAAACATGGACTCCACTTTATTTCTTCTCATTTAGTCAGCAAGTTTTTATTAACCACATACTCTGTGTGAGACACTGTGCTCTAGGCTAAGGATACAAAGAAAAGCCAAAGTAATCCTTGTCCTTAAATAGCTCAAATTCCCTTAGTAACCTTTGTCCTCTTTTCTCTATTGCCCTACTCTTTCCTCTTCTGGGACCTCCATTGTACCATTTTTCCCCTAAGGTCACCAATTACCTTCTGGGTAAAACAATATCCTTTTCTAACATTTCATCTTACACAGAGGCAGCTTGGTGATGTGGTGTGGTATGTAGAGTCAAGAAGACCTGTGTTCAAATCATATCTTAGTCACTTGTTACCCCTGTCAAATCACTAAAGAACCTTTTGGCTCAGTTTATTAAATTGTAAAATGGGAATACTATCATATAAATCTTAGGATTATTGTGAGGATCATCTAAGATTATTGTTATTTTTTGAGTTATCACATATTTTTATTATAGTTGCTCAAAAATATATATAACAAAAAGTCATGTGATTTGTTACATTTAGTAAATTATAATAAATATGCTTTTCCAAAAGAAACAAATCCTTATATTAGCTAAGTCTAAAAATCTGTTTTCATTCTTTTCTTCCTTTCCCTCTCACTTCTCCCCCTTCCCAAGAAGGCAGATGATATGATATAAATTGTACATGTATTATCATATAATATACATACTTACCTATTCATCATGCTGTAAAACAAGATACATTATAATTTACATTAAAGAAGATGAATGTAGAAAATAAAGTGAAGAATACTATTTTTAATTTCTATTTTTTACTTCATCTGTTCCTCCTATGACAATGGGTAGGCTTTTTTTCTTTAGTCAACTAGAGTTGTCCTGGATCCTTGACTTATTGATAATAGTTGTCATTCATAATTAGTCATCATATATTATTATTGATGCTACATACAACATTCTCCTAGTTCAGCTCACTTCCCTTTGCATCATTTGATATAGGTCTTTCCAGATTTTTTTTGTGATCATTTTGTTTATTTCCCACGGCACAATAGCATGCCACAACTTGTGGAGTCATTCTGCAACTGATGGATATATCTTTAGTTTCCAGTTTTTGGCTGCCACAAAATGAGTTCCTATAAATATTTTAGGACATACAATTCCAGATTGATCCCCAGAATGGTTGAATCAGTTCACAAACGTATTAGTGTCCTGCTTTTCCACAATCCCTCCAACATTTCTCATTTTGTCCTTTCTATCATTTTAGTCATTCTAAAAGGTATGAAATGATATCTGAGTTGTATTGTCTTATATTTTTCTAATCAGTAACATTTATAGCATTTTTTCATATAATATACATATATATATAAAAACCTTTTCATATATATATATAACCTTGATTTCTTTATGCAAAAACTGTATAAAATCATAAAATTATGTTTTTAAAGTACTTTGTGCACTAAGACAGGTATATAAATGCTTATTTCCTTTCTTCCTACCTTTCTTCTTTGTAGGATTCAATTTTTTGTGACTGTAATTGAAAATGCCTCCTTTTTTGACTTTCAAAATATTACACTATCTTTTTTCTCTTCTTTGTATACTTCTTTACCTTCCTTGTTTCACTTCTACCTCCAAGTACCTAACTTTAATCATTCAATTAGATTTTGTTATCTTCCTCCTTTCTTTACCTCTTCTTCTATACCTTCTATTGTTTTCTCTGATAAAGATCTCATTCACATTTGTGGCTTCTTTTTTTCTTTTCCTTTTCAGCAACAACATCTCTTCTATTGACCTGTGCCCTCCCTACCTCTCTCCAGATCAGAATTTAGAGGTCTAATTCTTTGTTTGAAATTATGTCCCAGAGCTTAAAACTCAACACATCCTCAGTAGAATTTCTCTTTCCCCTAAAACTGAACCCCCAACTATTTTAACATCCACTAGCTCCTTGTAGGCTTCTAATCCTCAAGTTATTTTAATTTTTTTCCTTTATTGCTTATATTTAAACTTATACAAATTCAAATTGATCTTTATTTTGTAATGCTTCTTAGATTCAAACCTGCATTGACCTTTCAGTAATAATCAAGGCAAGGAGACTATAGTAAAGAAACACTACAAAAAGCCAACACCCTGAAAAGAGTATATTCTTAAGAATGACACACAGCCATTTTATACTGAAAATTTCCACTGTTCTTCAAAAAGTGTGGAGTTTATATCATTTTAGGGAATAAAGTGGGGAGACAACCAGACTGGTTATGTGAATCCACAAATGCTTTGGAAAGATAAGGTAGCTGGTGTGGCTAGGAGTGGCCTAGATGTAATAGGCAGATGCTAAGGTGGATAAAGATGTACTTTAGATTTCATTATTTTTAGCTGATTCTAACTAGAGTAATTGGAAAGATGCTTCAATATTTATTACCTCCTTTAAACCCAGTCCTTGGGAAAAAGGTGAATTCCATCCATAGTTAAGTAAATCTTTATCCATCTTTAGTTTTCACTTTCTGGAAATAGTCTGGGAAAAAGGTCAATCTGTCGAAGCTTTAAAAGAATGTGATCACATACTACTTTAGGTGACCTAGGCCAGCATTTAATGTTTCCAGTCTTTACTTTCCTCACCTGAACAGGTTGAACTAAATGACCTTAAGGCACTTTTTCATTTTTAAGTCTATAATGTAGAGTCAAGCCATTTTCACAGGCTGGATAGGGATTCTTTTTAACATTCCAAGTCCTAACCATTCTTAAGACCTCATCTGAGAATTAGATCCTTCACAAGGTGTTCACAAAAAAATTTGGAAAAATTAATACAAAGTGCTGTCAAGTGAAGTGAGATGAACCAGAACAGTCTGCACAGTGACAATAATAGTTTACAATAATCGGTTGTGAATGACAACTATTAACAAGAAGTCAAGGGTCTAGGACAACTCCAAGTGACTCATGACAAAGCAAAGCTATTCTTTGCCATAGAAGGAACTTACAGTCAGAATTCAAATTGAAGCATACCATGGTTCACTTTATTTGCTCTACATACTTTTCTCTGTAAACAATGTGTCTTCTTTCATCATGGTGAACATTGAAATAATGTTATTTTATTATAACATGTGCACAATCTATATCATACTGTCTACCTTTGTGGGGTAAAGGGGGCAAGGTGGGAGGGACAGAGAAAATATATATTGCGAAATATCAGAAAAAGTGTTAAGAATCGTATTCTCATGTAATCTGGAAAAAAAGAAGGGGAAAAAAAAAGAACTAGATCCTATGTGAAACCTAATCTGTCTCCTCACATATTTCTCACTTCCTGCAATTCCTACTATCTGCTAGACATCATGGACTAGTAGAAATATATAGTATTTTTGTTCTCGCTGAAATTGAATTTAATCCTAATTCTGTTATTTATGATCTTTGTGACCTTCGACAAGTAATTTCCTCTATACAGGACTCAGTTTCATCAATTGTGAAATTGGAAGTTTGGAGGTGATCTTAAAGTTTCCTTTCAGGTCAAAATCCTATACTCCTCATAAGTAATAATTCCTTATGTTGTGCCATGAAGATCTAAAATATTGAGTTGAATCCCAATGATAGTAGTATAAAAAGGTGATGAAACAAATCAGAGTCATTTAGAACAATCTCAGATAAAGGGCTGAACTACATGACATAAAATTATTCAGGATGCCAAATAGTAGTAATAATAATAATAACAATAATAATAACAATAATAGCATTTATATAGTATTTTAAACTTTGAAAAGCACTTGAACATATGCTAACTTATTTAAGCCTCATAACTGTGCTGTGAGATAGGTAATGTTGCTATCCCCATTTCACAAATGAGAAAACTAAGGTGCATAGAAATTATGTGATTTGCCCAGGACAATACAGTTAGTAGGTGTCATACAGTGGAATTAGAACTCAGGTCTTCCTAACTTCAAGTCTTGTCTTGTATACCCATAACTGTCATGGATTCTCATGTCAAGGAAAAATACTCCTGCTGAATGTCAGCAGATATATTCATTAAGCAGATAATTAATAGTAATCAGCAAATAATTTAGCAAATAATCAATAATAAAAATAATAATAATAAACTACTAGGATTTCTATGTTGTTTACAATGTGACAGGCACTGTATAAAACACTTTACAATTATTATGTCATTAGATCTTTACAACTGCCCTGCTAGGTAAGTGCTATTACTATGCCCATTTTACACTTAAGAAAACTGAAGCAAATGGGGGTTAAGTGATTTGGCCAGGGTCACTCACACAGCTAGTAAATGTTCAAGATTGGATTTGAATCCAGGTCTTCCTGACTCCAAGTCCAGGGGTCTTTTCCACTTAGTGGTATTTATAATAAGGAAAATAGTATAATTTTTATGGAATGTATAGGGATCCTTGGCATAGAGTCACTAGTTTAAAAAAATAATCATCCATAGTCTAGTCCAAGTTGATCTTCCTGTGATACAATGACATCAAACTTGAGAAATAGGGATCCTGGAGCCACAACTAAAAGTTTGGGAATTTGAGGCAAAAAATAGAGAACAGTATAGCAAATATTAAATGTGCCTTCAACTTAGCTGTGGGGAGGTATTTTCTAATCCATTTTGAGGATGTGACCATTCCCCTCACCAATGAGCATAAAGATGATACCATGGTGAATTCTCCTTAAGGAGAATTACAGTGATGTTAGTCCTTCAAAAAGATCATCTGTTATAGAAAAGGTGGAGCAATGGAGGGGGTGTTGATGGATGGAGGAGGAAGGATGCCATCTGCTAGCTTACTAGATTAAGTAATTATTCTTGCTTCAAAGTTTCTGTGCCACTGGAATGACAGTGCTGTCAAAATTTAAATGTAACAAATTTCTAAATTTTCCTGAACAACCTTTTTTAAATTGATTATTCATTTATTTTTAGCATCCTTGTCTCTTTAAATTTTGAGTTCCCAATATTCTCCCTCCCTCCCACTTACTCCTCCACACACTGAGAAGGAAAACAATATATCAATTATACATGTGAAATCATGCAAAACATATTTCTATATTAGCTATATATGCTAAAAAGCAAGATAAATAACATGAGAAAAGTGTATTTCAATTTGCACTGAGAGCTATTCAGTTCTCTAGAGGATGTGTTATTGGTGTTCAGTCATTTCAGTCCTATACAACTCCATTTGGGGTTTTCTTGGCAAAGATGCTGGAATAGTTTGTTATTTCTTTCTTCGCCTTTTTTCATTTTACTGATGAAGAAATTGAGGCAAATAGGTTTAAGTGGTTTGCTCAGTGTCGTAGAGCTAATAAATGTCTGGGGCCAGATTTGAACTCAGGAAGATGAATCTTCTTGACTCCAGAGTACCCTCCACTCTATCTATTTTTATCTGTTTTTTTCTGGAAGTGGATACATTTTTTCATAAGAGTCCTGCATCATTGGATTGATCAGAGTAGCCAGATCTTTCACATTTGATCATCAATGGGATATTGTTGTTACTTTTCAATGGTCTTTTTTTCTCAGTTTATTTTTCATCAATTCATATAAGATTAAGGCTTATTAGTAAAAATATTTTTAAAATTCTAGATAATCAAAAAAGATCTCATTTTCTCAATACTACAAGTAGATCTGTATCCCAAAGACCAATATCATTTCTAGGAATGTATTCCAAAGAAATCAAAGATAGTGGAAAAGGGCCTATTTGAACAAAAAAAAATATTTATTTTTTTAATTAAGGCAAAGAGCTGAAAACTGAAGAGATGTACATCTAATTGGGGAATAATTGAACAAGTTGCATATTATTATAATGGAGTTCTATTGTGCCATAAAAATGATGAACAAGATGATCACAAAAAAAGGCCCTGAAAAAATTATATGAAGTGATGCAAAGTAGAGTGAGCAGAACCAGGACAATGTTGTACACAGTAGCAGCATTGAAATATGATGATTAACTAAAAGAAAAACTCTTATTAGCAATGGAAGGATTGAGAACATCTACAAGGATTCATCACAGAAAAAGGGATGTTCTACCCCAAGCATGTGAAGATTCCTCTCGTAGAAAAAACATTTTTTTCAAAACTCTATGAAGGCTGCAGAAGCAGATGTTTCAGAAGACTTAAACCATGGTCAGACATGTAAAATGCCAAGTTGATAGACTACATGTGGGACCATCACCAATCAGCCTGAATTTTACCTTGCCACTGCCCTACTGGAAGAAAGAGTGAGGCTTATAACTTTGTGCAATTCTGCAGCACTTAAATCTAAGTCATTTACAAGTTAAAACTTTACCCTGAGGTGTTATTAGTTCTCTTTGAAAATGAAGGACAAAGAATTACATGTATCTGGAAATGTTTTCCTTCAAATTTTCTTCATTTCCCCTCCAAATTTTCATATTTTCTCTCCCCCAATTCAACCTCTTTCTTACTTCATTACTGTGAGCTAAGATATCTACATGATTTCATTCTTTTTCTTTCTTTATAATTTAAATTTTTTTTCCAAATTACACGTCAATACAATTTTAAAAAAGTATTCATTTTCTGGTATTTTTCAGTCCGTGTCTTCTGCCTGTCTCTCCCCTCTTCTGTAGACTTCCTTCTTTTTTCAACCAAAGTCCTATATTTTTTAACCCTTCTCCTACAAAATTTTATTCTGGGAGCTCAAAGAAGGAAAAATAAGAAAGAAAAAGAACCTTAAAATTTATTTAAGTCTTTTTTTTCCAGGTTGGGAAATGGACTTAAGAAAGATAAATTTCTTTCTCATGACACAGAGAGGATAATATTGTAGGACTTCTGAAAAGCACCCCATGCTATTTCCAGAAGACTATTTTCAGAGTTAGTTCTATGGTTCTTGCCTCTTTGGTGCTAACTGAGCACTTGCATCTTTAAGATGCATCCCTTAAGATAAAATAACAGTTTGACATCTTCAAACACAAAGTGCTCTTTGATCCAGATTGTCAGGACCTCGAGTCAGTCTTGACCATATCTGCTTTTAACCCTTCTTGATAATTGGTTCCTGTAATCTGACATGATATAATTCTAAATTGCCATGCTGCTGGTCTTTCTAGTTGAAGCTTCATTTAAGTATAGAAAAATGAGCTCTGCTAATTAAATCTAATTTATATAGAAGCATATGCTACCTTCTTTGCTGTGGAAAAAAAGATGTTTCCTATGTTTATCTATAGGGCAGCTAGGTGGCATAGTTGATAAACCACTGGACTTGGATTCAAGAAGACTCTTCTTCATGAGTTTGAATCCAGCCTCAGATACTTATTAGCTGTGTTACCCTGGACAAGTCACTCAACCCAGTTTACCTCAGTACTTCATTTATAAAATTACTTGGAGAAGGAAATGGTAAGCCATTCCAGTGTCTCTGCCAAGAAATCTCCAAATGGAATAAAAAAGATTCAGAAACTACTGAACAACATGACTTTTTATACATACCAGGGACAACAAGAAAGCCTCTTTTGAGTGAACTACATGGAAGAATTCAATTAAATAGTGGTATTTTTCTTCCTATGGAATTAAGCCATTGGATAAACTTTGTAGTCATTTTGGCATCATTTGGAAAATGCCTACAATAAGAGCAATAACTCTGACGAAGCACTTGCTATCTCTGTTACAGAAAGTGGTTTTGCTTCAAAGATCAGCTTAACAGACTGTGTGCCTTCCTACCTGCCTGCCAGTCAGATAGAGATCCTGTCCCCTTCTCTGGGTTTAGATGGCTTCCTATGCTCTTGCTCCCATTTCTTTAATTTCTCTTCCTTTAAATTTCTCTGAAGTCTGAATTCTTTTCATGTTTAGCCCCTATTCATTTTCATGACCTAATCATATAACATCAAAGCCATCATAAATTCTTGACTGAACTCCTGATTCTTCTTTTTTCATAAATGAAGTCCTTTAGTCCTCCAACATGCATAATTGCTGCTGACTTCAATTGGAGTTATATGAGTTGGGTAAGGTCACTTCTGATTTCCATTTGGTCACTCACTGTCATACCCAGTTTTTCTGCGATATTATTTGCTTCCAATATAAATTTTAAAAAGCATCAATCAAGCAGCCTTTTCCTTTTAACCCAAAAAAACTGTTCTTCATGCCACTCCCATACATTAGTATTTTACATTTAAAAAAAGCTCAATTGACTATTTGGAAGCTGCTAACTAGACTTCTCTTGAATTTCATCTCCAGTGATATGTTAAATAAATTCTTATATTTTAATTAGAAATAAAACTATGTCCATGGAGTGGCTCTACCAAACTATGTTAAATCTGTCCTCTAGCATTATTCCAAGAAGATAAAATTTTATTGAGGCGACTAGATAGTATAGTTGAGAATGTACAATGTCTGGACTCAGGAAGACTCATATTCCTGAATTCATATCTAGCCTCAGACATTTATTAGTTATGTGATCCTGGAAAAGACAATTAACCTTGTTTGCCTTAGTTTCTTCATCTATAAAATAAACTTGAGAAGGAATTGACAAACCAAACCAGTATCTTTTGCTAAGAAGCCCCCAAAAAGGGGTCACAAAAAATGAGAGACACAATAACAAAAATAATGTTTTATTAGAATGCATCCTTAATGCCCTTACTCTATTACCCAATGAATGCAGTTTCCTGGTGAGCTCTTAGGACAGTAGATACTAAAAAATAATTTGCACCTAATACTATCTCTACCCTGAATAATACCCCTTACATTGAATATCTTTTATCTATCTTTTTGCTTAATTAATCATATTCCTATTCTATTATATTCTGCATGATCTAAGGAATCTTTTCTAGAAGTCATTATTTTTTTCTTTAAACCCCTACCTTCTATTTTAATGTTAATTCTAAGACAGAAGGGTAGCAAGGACTAAATAACCATGTTTAAGTGATTTTCCCAGGGTCACATAGCTAGGAAGTGTCTGAGACCAGATTTGAACCTAAGTCCTTTTGACTCCAGGCCTGGTGCTCTATCCACTATTATGCCTGATTGCCTTAAGCCATTACTTTTAGAGTCAATATGAGCTTCATCCTCCAAAGAGAAAACAACCATCCCTACTTGTGTGTATACACATTGTTTACACATATGTACATATATATCCACACAAATATAGAGATATGTTTATGTATAAAATAAGCATTCATATTCAGAATCTGCATGCTATCAACAATAAAAAAACTCTTCTTAGTACTCAAAAAGTAGGATAAAATTAAAATAGAACACATAAAATATTTATCTGGATTTAGAAAATGAGTGTTTTTTTAAGAGAAATATGATAGAGTGGAGGAATAAAAAGGGTATGTAACCTTTTAGAGAAAATTGCTTCCTTAAGGTTCCTAGAAGACTGACAGGTCTATACTTTTAAAAACAAAATTATGAAAATTGTCTCTATTTCTGAGACAGCCTAAAATTAAATAGGCTTTGAAACCCCCTTCAAATATTAAAAAAAAACTTTTTCATGAGAAAAGCTTGATCATTATTTAAAATATAACATGGTGATAATTTGGCATTCTCTCCTTATAAGCATATGATGCTCTTTTAAAAATTAAATCTGCATCCACTCTGAAGATTTCTTTTTTTTTCTTTTTCACCTTGCTTCTGAAATCACTATGCCAAAGTCATTGAAAATATCGAAAAGAAAAATAATGGGCACTTTGAATTTTTGCTTCAGTGAGGAGAAGAGAATTTTCACAGACTGCTGATGTCTTCTGTAGGAAGTTTGGGGATGGGCAGGAGCTTGCTCTCCTTCTTAGGAACCTTCGGGGGTGGGGGGGTGGAGGGAATCCGTCTAGCTCCTCTTGAGTCACTTTGAAAATTCACGGGTATCTTGTGAAGATGGCCTGACCTCAGGCCCCCATTGAGAGTACCAGAGCAGAGATGTGAGAAGTTAAAGTAATTGAGAGCACATGGATAGAAATAATTTCATATATTCTTTATGGAATCAATCAGAAGGTAATGTACTGTGCTGAGTGCTATAAAGCAGAAGCATAAGGTATATTTTCCACTACTGAGGTGTTGTCAGTCTAGTTGAAAAGGCAAAACTAATACAAGGATAGAAGAATAATATATAGACAGAATAGAACTAAATACTAAATTATTTGCTATAGAGTATGAATGCAATGGAATTCTAAGGAAAAAGATGTAAATGAGGGTTGGGATGATCAGAGAGGCTTCTTGGAGGTGTGAGATTCTAAATTTCATCTTGAAGGGCATCCTCAAGAGTAGGAAGTTAATAAAAAATCAAATGAGTGCATTTTCCCTCTTCTTTCTCCCAATTGTCCTTGGAAGGGAAAATTCAAAGGAAAGAAGAGGGAATAATTCAATTCAACTTAACAAGCATTTATTAAAAAACTTTTATATATCAGAGACAATGTTAGTCCTTGTCATCAAGGTACTGGGAAGAAACAATGAACATAATTCAACACTTTGCCACATCAATGGATCTGTGACCTCATCATTATTGGTTGATATTCTCTCCAATTACACAGATTGACCTCCATTCATAAGAAAGCATTGTGTGTTCTCCTGAGCTTTTCCCTTCTCGAATCTTCCACAGAAATTGTACCCAATACACTAAGCGGCTTCTTCTAGTTCTCTATATCTTACATAGATAAGCACAGGATCACACAGGTTGTCCTACAGGATCACATCAGTCACCCATCTATTATCCTTCATTCCCACTGAGTGCTCACCCCTTTTTTCAGGCTTTCTATTTTGGTGACATTATTTATACCAGCAATCACAAATTCAAATGCATTCCTGTAGAGCATATTGATTCTGAAAACCACAAATTAACATTATCTGTGTGTTTCTGTATTATTTATTTTGTTAAACATTTTCCAAATGCATTTTAATGTGGTTTCAGAAGCTAGTTTTGTAACAATGAAAAGTAAGTCTGCTTTATGTTACTTCTCCTATTCAATTAATCATCTTGAAATATATTGCAGACTTTTTGTGTCCACCACATGCCTTTTCATCATCCTTTCAGTGACCCTCAACACTAATTCTTCAAAAATTGTTATGTTTCCTGACTCTAGCCATACAACATCACCACTAGAACACTATTGTCAAAGAAAAAAAACACCATAAAGAACAGCATTTACACAGATAAATCTTATCCAAGTCAGAAGGTTGATCACTTCAAAGAAGCAAATGACCTAGACAAAGTGCCCTCAGAAAATATGAGGATAGGGGGCAGCTGGGTAGCTCAGTGGAGTGAGAGTCAGGCCTAGAGACAGGAGGTCCTAGGTTCAAATCTGACCTCAGACACTTCCCAGCTGTGTGACCCTGGGCAAGTCACTTGACCCCCATTGCCCACCCTTACCAATCTTCCACCTATGAGACAATACACCGAAGTACAAGGGTTTAAAAAAAAAAAAGAAAATATGAGGATAGGACAAATACTGAGGAAGAAAAGAAAGTTTACAACTCTTAGTCTGGCTCAAGGCAGAGAAATTAGTGTTCTCTGTAGAGTGAGGGGATGGTGGTGTAAGGTTTTCAGGAAGAGAAAATTTGGGATTAAAGGGGAGGAAGTGTTCTCATTAACAGAACAACACAGTTTGGTCCAAAGGGATCTATTATAGCCACTGGTGCCAATCTTTACACAATTAAATTTTGGTTGCTTGGTAGAAGAAAAGTCAATGTCAATCAATTGTCCAAGTGTTTTCAAACAACTACTTAGCTTTGTGTGTACAAGTGATTAAAGGATTGATACTCTTGCTCACTTTTAAACTTTATACTTATGTGCACGACTAATTGTCTTCTAAGAAGAACAGTAGAAGCCAGGGGTTATAAAAAGAGGGGACAAGGGAAGAAATGGAGCTGGAGAAGCACTATGAACAGATTCATGGACCTCTGGGTTATATAGAAATAAATCTTTCAACGTCAAGTTTATCTTTAAGAATGTTTAGCTTCATTTTATCTTAAGAACTATAAGTCCAACTTCCTAGTTATGTGACCCTGAGCAAGTTGCTTAATCCCCATTGCCTACCCTTACCACTCTTCTGCCTTGGAACCAATACACAGTGTTGATTCTAAGACTGAAGGTAAGGGTTTAAAATGAAAAGAAAAAAAAAGAAATATGGATCCAGACAAGTTAGAAGTCCTAGAAATAGAGATCCAGCTGAACTCAGTGAAATTCATCTAGGCCAGTGATGGGCAAACTTTTTAAAGAGGGGGCCAAAGGAAAGGAAATGCTCATCTGTCAGTCTGTTTCTAAGGCAACTCTTTGGAAGTTTCATTATATTGTATCCTACATGTTGTATTCATCAGATTAGGAATAATGTCACACAGCTAGATAGAACATTTCAGGGGGCTGCATCTGGCCTGCAGGCTGGTTTGCCCATCACTGATCTAGGCCTTTCAACCCCTGTGATTCTTAGTCCTTTTTTCTCAGAAATCATATTGAAGAGATCCAAACAATACATTAATGGTTTATATTTAGTTCTCTTAATATTGTATGGATAGCAAAAGAGCATTTGTTTCCTTGTGTCTCCCCTCCTCCAGAAAAAAAAAAGAATTCCTTGTATGGATTTTCCATATATTTTCCGTATAATTATTTTAAATATATTTGTATGCATCCATGCTTTCTCAGCTTGTAGGATGTAAGCTCCTTCAGGGCAGAGGCTCTTTCCCTTTTGACTTTATATTCTTACTGACTACCAGAGTGCTTAATAAATGTTTCTTTACTGATTGGATGCTGATCCATAATCCTTTGCTTTTTTTTAAGCCTCTGCACTTAATCTCCTGCCTTAGAATTCATAGTAAGTAGTGGCTCTGAGGTAGAAGAGCAGTAAGGGGGAGGCAATTGGGTTCCATTGATATCTCCAGAGTCACACAGCTGGGAAATATCTGAGCCCATATTTGATCTCAGGACTTCCTATCTCTAGGCCTGACTTTCTACCTACTGAGCCACTGAGCTGCCCCAATCTTTTGCTTTTAAGACATGACTGGCCCACTTTCTCTTCTGATAGAATCTCTTCAGTGAAATAAATTTTATGACTTCTATTGCAATATTCTTCAGTAGTCACCAATCAGAATATATATTCATAGAATTATAGTTGATAAGGAAATTTTTAGTGTGCTCTAACTGCAATTCACTTCTCTATTACCTTTTGGGGGACACTCTTAACTTTAATATTTTAATTCTTCAGAGCCAAGCATATGTAGATATAAACTTTACACCTCATAGATATAAATATGCACAATGTTCTCATTTGTTCATGAAGATGAAATTAATTCTTAAAGGTTCCATCTTTCAAATTCTAACAAGTCACATATGCTTCATAAGTGTGTGCAGTTTAAGAACCAGATTATCTATATTTGGCTAATCAGCAGAATTTAGCTACCAGACAATGCATTTGATGGAGAAAAAGGGATTGTTTTTATATAAACTTATAAAAACAGTCAGTGACATGAATAGGCAATTTTCGGGTAAAGAAATCAAAAGTATCAATAAGCACATGAGAAAGTGTTCCAAATCTCTAATAATTAGAGAAATGCAAATCAAAACAACTCTGAGGTATCACCTCACACCTAGCAGATTGGCTAAAATGAAAGAAGGGGAGAGTAATGAATGCTGGAGGGGATGTGGCAAAATTGGGACATTAATGCATTGCTGGTGGAGCTGTGAACTGATCCAGCCATTCTGGCTGGCAATTTGGAACCATGCTCAAAGGGCTATAAAAGACTGCCTGCCCTTTGATCCAGCCATACCATTGCTGGGTTTGTACCCCAAAGAGATCATAGATAAACAGACTTGTACAAAAATATTTATAGCTGCGCTTTTTGTGGTGGCAACAAATTGGAAAAGGAGGGGATGTCCTTCAATTGGGGAATGGCTGAACAAACTGTGGTATATGCGGGTGATGGAATACTATTGTGCTAAAAGGAATAATAAACTGGAGGAGTTCCAGGCGAACTGGAGAGACCTCGGGGAGCTGATGCAGAGCGAAAGGAGCAGAGCCAGAAGAACACTGTACACAGAGACTGATATACTGTGGTAAAATTGAATGTAATGGACCTCTGTACCAGCAGCAATACAATGACCCAGGACAATTCCGAGGGATTTATGGTAAAGATGCTACCCACATTCAGAGGAAGGACTGCAGGAGAGGAAACATATAAGAAAAACAACTGCTTGAACGCATGGGTCATGGTGGACGTGATTGAGGGTGTGGACTCGAAACTACCACACCAATGCAACTACCAACAATTTGGAAATTGGTCTTGATCAAGGACACATGACAAAACTAGCGGAAATGCACATCGGCCATGGGTGGGGGGATTGTGGGGGGGTGAAGGGGATAAGAGGAGTATGAATCAGGTAACCATGTTAAAAATGTATATTAATAAATGTTAAAAAAAATTAAAAAAACAGTCAGTGATAGTAACAAGGAAAAGGATGGACATAAGCATTTATTAAGTGCCTCCTATGAATCTGGCACTGTGTTAAACACTTTAGAAATTGCATTTCATTCAAGCCTCACAAAAACCCTAGGATGTAAGTGTTATTTATTGTGATCCTCATTTTACAGCTGAGGAAACAAAGGCAAATAGAAGTTAAGTTGTTTGTCAAAGATCACATAACCAATAAGTGTCTAAGAATAGATTTGGATACATATCTTCTTTTTTTTTAAACCCTTATCAATTCTGTGTATTGGCTCCAAGGCAGAAGAGAGGTAAGGGCTAGGCAATGGGGGTTGACTGACTTGCCCAGGGTCACACAGTGTGGGATCTATATTGCTGAGAGGGGTTCAGGCTGTCACACAGAATTCCATAATGTCCCCCAGAACTCTGAGAGTGGAGGCAGTTAGAGGCAGTTGGAGTCCTGGTATAAAAAGGCAGGACAGCTGGCTTGCAAGGTCTGAGGTCTGAGCTCTTTAGTCTTGGGTCTTGATCCTGATCTGAGGGCTGTCTCTGCAAGCTGTGTGGCTCTGAGCTGAGTCATTCAGTCTCTGACAGCCAAACCTGTTTTAAATTGGTTAGACCTTTCAACAATATTACAGTTTACCTTAGTTTAGCTATCTAGGTTTAGAGGAAGAATATTTATAGGGTTAGAGAGCAGATCAGCCATTCAAGATACATTTCCCCCTTTGGGGGAGGGGCTGCTTTTGACCAAACAGTTTAGGTAGTTTTTTCCTTACATATCAATCCTGAACCATTTCCCCTTCCCATTCCTAGATATCATTAAATCCTTATCAATTAGGAACAGTGTCTGGATATAGATATTTTGGGTATATACCCACAACTTCCTTAAGCCAAATTTCTCTTACTGGTGTCCCTGAAGTTAATTCTAATCTCTGATCCTGTGAGCTTTTAAGACATCAAGCTTTACCAATTCTATCCTATGGGTAAATAATTCAGAGAAAGATATCCTCATAAGGCATAGTCTTTCCCCACTTACCATTTTGGGCCAGAAGTTATCAAGCCAGATTGTCCACCATTACCAAACTGTTAACTGACTTTCCAACTGCTTAGTGGCAGGGGGGAGGTGAAGGAGCACTTTCATAAGCTCCTGCCCCTCCCTTTCAGTCAAGCCTGCGTGTGTGTGTGTGTGTGTGTGTGTGTGTGTGTGTGTGTGTGTGTGTGTCTCCAAAGACTTGAGATTAGAGAGACTTGGTTGTCACAGACCCCTGTCATCTTACAGTTTCCCTAATACTACAGTTTTGGCCAGCCAGCCTAGGATTTCTTTTCTGAACCTGAGAGTACTTCATGATCAACATTATTAATAGGGTGATTGTTACTCTGGGGTGTTCTGTAGTACTGTTGTATGGTCTTCGGAGGGCATGTGCAACTCTATGGCTTGTTACAATCCCTCAGTTCTTCATGGAAATTATCAGGGTCTATGATTTGTGTCAATGGCTGACCATACTCCTGGGTGAAGCTCTGGCCTGTGTTCCATCAGGGATGGCCATAACATTGTCATTTTATGGGGCCTTCATGATATTGTGAAAGATTTTGAAAAGCAGAAGTGAGAAACCCGGCTTTGGAAACACTGATGGAACAAATGAAAACTCTAATTGAGATAAGCAAACAAATTAGAGAAGGCAAGGAGCTAGATGCAGGAACCATCATTCAGCTAGAGATTATAGAGGGAACAGTTTTGCCAAAGAAGAAGGATAGTAAACAAAAGGCCAATGACACTACCACCACTGAACAACAAGCTGAAGGGGCTGAAGCAGCTCCTGTGACCATTCTACCTATTAAGGACAGGACTGTAGTTTAACCAGACTCAGATATTGTGCATGTAAAGGGCTATAAATCATTCTCAGGGGGTGATCTAGAGATTTTAAAGAGGACATTTCCCCAATTCTACACAAACTCACATAAGTCAATAAAAGAATGTAAAAAACACTGTCAAGTTATACAATTCCACCTTTGAGGACGTTGAATTGCTGTTATCTGAGCTTTACGCCCCTAGTGAGAAAGCAAAGTTTATTGCTGAGAGTAGGAGCAACCCCAACCTAGCCTCTTGGCCTGAACAGCATCAAGATCTTACAGTTTTCCTAATCCTACAATAGCCAGGAAGTGTCTGAAGCCAAATTTGAACCTAGGACCTCTTGTCTTTTGGCCTGGCTCTCAATCCACTGAGCTACCCACCTGTCCCTCACATATCTTCTTGACTCCAGTTCAAACACTATCTACTGTTCCACCTTGCTGCATAGAGAAGTTATGATTTCCATTAGTGAAAGGGGAAAATCATACCAGTAAAATCATGAAATCATGAAGTATTAAAGATAGCAAATTATTTTGCTGCTTTGCATATATAAAAATGCTACTATATGACTGTTAATAAGGAATGCAATTGGTTATTTTTTCCCTAGCATTGGCTGTGGGTTTATACTAATTTGCTGTCTTCAGGTTCATTTGCCAACCAGTGATGTGTTGATAATATAGTTTCCCAGCATTTTATATCATTAGTGTCATTGAAGATGGTTGAAGTAAATAGGTATGTGTTGCCATAAGAAGAAAAATCTGAGAGGTACAAAGGACTAGCTGTAAGATAAATAGGTGGTATGAGGTCCCTTTCACCAGTTAAATTATATAACTTAATAAACTAAGTAGTTGATTAAGGATGGAAATCCATGTACTATTAATGATATCATAGCCAATTAAGCTAATTATTGATAAAGGACAAATACAGGACTAAAACTGTAGGAGGATATTAAAAGAGAGTAGGTTTTTGATAATCAAAACTGAAACTAGATATTGAACCTCTTTGATTTAATGACTTGTGTTCTTCATAGTCTTATCAAAATTCTCTATATATTTTAGATATGAGAACTCTACCCAAGAAACTATCAACAATTTCCCCCTGACTTACTGCTATCCTTCTAATCTTGACTACATTAGTTTCATTTGCACAAACCTTTTTAAATTTAATGTATCCAAAATTACCTTTTTATATCTCACAATGCTTTCTCTCTCTTGTTTTTTCATAAATTCTCCTCCTATCCATACATCTGATTGGATAAAAATGTCAAAAGAGCAAAATGACAAATGTTGGAGGGGATGTGGAAAGATGAGGATGCTAATTTACTGTTGGTGGAGCTATGAACTGATCCAACCATTTTGAAGAACAATACAGAATTTTGTCCAGAGTTATTAAGCTACGTACTTTTTGACCTAGCAATAACATTATTAGTTTTATTTCTTCAAGTGATCAGGAAAAGAGAAAAAAGAACCTATATGTTCTAAAATATTTATAGCAAAGATATGTCTGAATAGAGTGTGTTATTTGACTGTAATGGATTGTATTATGTTATTAGAAATAACAAATATTGGAAATACAAAGAAAATAAGGGAAATATTTGAAGAGAAGAGAATAAAATAAATATATACCATGGTTACATTAAAAAATAATGTGGGGAGAGAGCCAAGATGGTGGCATAGAATCAAAAACCCTCTGAATCTCCTTCTAACTGTTCATTACAAGACATCTTAAAATGACAGAAATCTCCCGCTGGTGGGAAGTGAGTGGTGATTCCCATACTATAAGGAGATGAAACTGCACTAATTAAAGCATAAACTGATCAACCCTCCCCCAAAACCCTACAGACCCAGAGTTAGAGTGAAGGTTGGGTCAATTCTTGGGGGCTGGATGAAAGCACCACAGACACCCCTGAGGGCAATGCAAAGCCTTGGTAGAGAGACTAGAGGCTGAAAAGTGGGAAACTTGAGGCGGCAGAGTGTGGAGCTTGGGCAGAAACACCAGCCAAGATAGCAGTTGCTGGAAAGATAACTTCAGGGCCAAATGTTTTAAATCCTTCACTATACAAAAAGCATCAGAGATCTACCTGCCCAGGCTTCTGACAGAGAAGGGAAGACACTACTAAGGCAAAGCTCTGTAAGACAGAAACTAAGAAAGTAAAGACCACCAACACACAGGAACCCCAATCCACTAGTGGCAAAAAGACTAAGCAACTGCAAAAAAAGCTCTTGATCCTGGATAATTTCTTTGGAGAAAAAGAGCAAAATACAAAAGCAATAATAGAAAGTAAAAGGCAAGCAAACACATCTAAACTTACAAAAAAAAGGATATTTGTCATAAGGTCTTGAGGAACTCAAAAATTGTTTTCATTATCACAGCAGATAGAAGAAATATTCATAGGCAGAGGCTGTATTATTAAACTGTTTAAGAAGATATGTAAAAAAATTGTGGGGGGACAAAAAAGAGGAAGGTACTAAGAGAAACTTGAAGGAAGAAGTAGAATAAATTATACTACATAAAGAGGTGCATGGTGGTGGTGGTGAGGAATACTGTCATAAGAAGGGGAGGAAGAGAGTGGAAATAGGTAATACTTAAACATTATTCTCACTGGAATCAGTTTTGAGGGGGGAAGAATAACCAGATCTATTGGGGCATAGAATTCTATCTTACTCTACAGAGATGTTGAAAGTAAATAAGGAAGGGAGGGTGTGGGTTGGGAGTATAAAAGGGATGGAAATGTTGGGGGGGATGACTAATAAATCTTAAAGTAAAATGGGAGAGGAATAAAAAGGGAGGGAGTGGGAAAGAAATTAAAATAAAGGTGGGAAAAAGAGAGACTGATTAAAAACAAAACACAGCTGTGGAAGGAAATAGTGAAAGGACAGTACTAAAGGAAGAAGTCAAAATGATGGGTAATACACTGGTGGTAATCATAACTCTGAATGTGAATGGGATGTACTCATCCATAAAATGGAAGCAGTTAGCACAGTGGATTAAACACCAAAATCCCACCACATGTTATTTATAAGAAACACATATGAGGCAGGTAGACTAATAGAGGGTAAACATAAGAAGCTGGAGCAGAATTTATTGGGCATCAATTGAGAAAAAGAAGGGAGGAGTTGTAACCATGATATCTAACAAAGCCAAAGTAAAAATTGGAAAATGAAGGGTTGTCCCATGATTGGGAAATGGCTGAACAAATTGTAGTAACTGATGGTGATGAAATACTATTGGGATGTAAGGATTGATGATCTGGAGGTTTTCCATATGAACTGGGAGAACCTCAGAGAATGGATGCAGACTGAAATGAGCAGAACCAGAAGAATATTATACACAGAAAGTAAAGTGTTTTGGAATAATCTAATGTAATGGACTTTATTATTGCTAGGAATTCAACAAGCCAGGACATCCCTGAAGGACTTAGGTGAAAGAATGCTATCCACATTGAGAGAAAGAACTGTGGGAATAGAAATGAAAAACCAAACCATATTACATCACTTTTCACATTGGGCTTTAGGCTTTAAAATTCTGAGGGATTTATGGTAAAGACGCTACCCACATTCAGAGGAAGGACTGCAGGAGAGGAAACATATAAGAAAAACAACTGCTTCAACGCATGGGTCGGGGTGGACATGATTGAGGGTGTGGACTCGAAACTACCACACCAATGCAACTACCAACAATTTGGAAATTGGTCTTGATCAAGGACACATGACAAAAATAGTGGAAATGTGCAACGGCCATGGGTGGGAGGAGTGCGGGGGGTGAAGGGGAAAGGAGGAGCATGAATCATGTAACCATGTTAAAAATGAATATTAATAAATGTTCAGGGAAAAAATTTCTCTATAGCAAAAATGTATTATTTGAAAATAGTATCATGTGATAACATTTGTTCAATCCAGTGGAATTTTTTGTCAGCTCTGGGAGGCGGGGGGAGAAGATGGGAGGGAAAAAATGAATCATGTAAACATGGGAAAATATATTAAATTACACATTTAAAAAATAGTCATAAAATCAATAGAAAAAAGTATCAAAGTAGAGCAAATCCCAAAGGAATTCAAAAGCAGAGGATGTTTATATTAAGTCACTGGAATTTATTTAAGTAGAGTGGTGACATGGTCGATCTTATGCTTTATTTAGTTCAGTGGCTCAATGGAGGATGGACTGGCTTAGAGATAAACTTTTGGCAGACAGACAAGCAAGTGGACTATTGTGATATCTAGAGATGAGGAGATGAGGGCTATCAAAGAAGAGAAAGGGGGTGGTGTTTGAGAGATGTAATGTTGTTATTGTTTGCCCTTTGTTTACAAAGAGGACATTGTAGCTGACTTCTTGATTTGTACATGAAATTAAATTTAAGTGAGGCAGAGTTGCACAAAATCATAAGATTGCAGTCTCAGTATCACTTTTTCTTCCAGTGTTGACAAAGTCCAGTGGCAAGACAAAAATCAGAATAACTGGGGACAGTCCGAGATGTGGTAAATTACCTCGATATCTTCCATGTCTGACTAAGCTCTAAGCCTTCCACAGTATGTCCTTCAAGTCCCTTAAGTCACTATGGGTTTAAAGCCCAGCAGTACCCTCATTCTGATTTAGCCTAACTCCTGTAATGCTTTTACCAGGGTATGGTCACTGCACATGCCTTGATTTCTTGGAGCCACAAGTGAGAGTTAGGTAAAAGATAGACAAGAAAGGTGGTAAAAAGACCTGAAAAAAGGCTCAAGTCCAAACACCAGAAGTGCTAGTCCTCCCTGAATACTCCATACATATAATAAAGGTGAAATCAAGAAGACTGAGAAATTATATTGGATAAAAGAGGTGAGAAACAGTGAGGAATGGAAAATGATACCGAGGCTGCCTAGAAAAGAGAATGATGGTATCCTGTTAGTAATAGAAAAGTTAGGGGAGAGGGTTAGGAGGAAAGATAATAAATTTGGTTTTGAATATGCTAAATTTAAGATGTGTTAGATTTACAATTGGAAATATATAATAGACATTTGGAGATTTAAGTCTAAAGATCAGCAGAGAGGTTTGAGATGGGTAAGTAGATGTGAGGATTATTTGCATATAGATGTCAATCCTGAATCCATAGAAGCTGAAGAAATCACCAAGTGGAGTAGTATATATTTATGCTACACAAAATTCTTTGTGAAGTCTGAAATGGAAATAAAAAAGCCAAAGTTCACAGTCCTGCTGTCTGACACAAAGCCACTTTCTACTCTATGACACTGCTTTGCACAAAGGATACCTTTCTGTAAATGTGCTACAGGAATATTTCAAAACTTTGAGTTTTATGAACCTAACCATGGCAAGACTTTGTTGGTTTACGAGGTAATTTTTCATTGAATTCTCTTCTCACATTGAGAAGTTTTTCGTTTATTTGTTTGTTTGTTTTCTTAGAGCAATAACAGAAGACTCAAAGATTTATTTAAAACACTAGGCATTGGGCAGGAAGCAAGTTGGGGTGGGACACTTTCTCTCTAGGTTTTGCCTTTCACTGATTGTATCTTATACACTAATGTACCTGTATCCTGTATCACTTCATATAAAATCAGTTCAGTCATCTTGTCTTGATACGAATGTATCTCTAAGAAGTCTTTGAGCTAGTATTTTGTTTAGTCCATCAAGACAAGTGTAGAGTAAACAACAGGGAATCGAAAAGACAATCCTGAGAACTGAATTGGCACCCTCACCTTGTTTGCCGAGTCCAGGAGTTTACATCTAGGAAGATACTACAAAAATCTACAGGTAGAGATCCCTGGGAGCCTTTGTATCTATGGCCACCTCAGCTTAGATCGCCACTGGCCAACAGTTAGAGACTGAAGGAATGGACACCACAGAATCTTTCAGTGCCAGACCCTAAGGGCAGGTCCTCAAGCCTCTCACTGACTGGGTGGGGACTTTGGAGACCAAAGGAATATACATTAGACACCTGTTCTATCTCAGGCTCTGGCAGTGGGAGAGAAGAAATGAGGAAGACTAGCATACCATAAATGTGGTTGCTGAGGAATTGGGCTTCTGTCAGCTGTGATCACTCTCAGGATAGTGGGATCCCAGGTTGCCACCACAAGTAATGGTGACCTGTTGGCTTATAGTTGCAGTGGCAGAATTGTCTGCCAGCTCTGGTGTTAGCACCTGAGATCAATCACAGCCTGGAATGTGAGCAAGGTATCTGGGAATTCATCAGAACCTAAACTATGAAAACTGGAGTGACTAAATAGGGTCCAGGAAAAAAAAAACACAAATACAAAAATTCTTGAAACCTAAAGTAACATACATCAGTATAGTTAAGAACACTGGAAGTACTGAAAAAATATTAATTAAGGCTATTGGTCTGCCCACTAAAATAAAAAAGTAACTAATTTAGAGGAGAAAAAAATCCAACTATTGATATCTATTATGGGGACAGAAAAGATATTGGTTCAAACTGAAAGGACAATGAAGTAAAAATATTTCTTTAAAAAACAGCAATGAGTACAGTGAAGGGACTTTGTTTTGTGTGTTTTTCCTCAACCTCTATCGTTTGGTTTTTGAGGCCTTGTAAGCTTCTCCAAAAGCTTTTTTTGAGCTTGTGTCCCTTCTTACTTAGAAAATCCTATGGAATTTGCTAACATATTAATTGAAACCATAAGGCTAGCAAGGTAGTTAAAAAAAGAAGTCCCAAATAAGCAATGGTATTTCTATATTCAAATAACAGAATCCTTCAAAAATAATAGAAAGGTAAATTTCATTTTTTAATTACAAAATGTCTAAAATTTCACAGAGTAAATCAACCAAAGGACATACAACACCTTTATAGCTACAAATGCAAAATACTGCTTTAAGAAATGAAGAAAAAAACATTAAATTTTTGATGCTTAAGGCTGGGCTATACCAAAATAATAAAACTGAAAACACTAAATAGAAAAATTTAGAGATTTTGTGCTATAATGAATTACTCAGGGCATACTTTATAAACCATATATAATCATTATTCTTAAAAGGAAGACAAAAATATCAGACTATCAAATGAAACAATGAAAAAATAAGAAATGAAGAAGAAATATATTTTTTCTATCCAGGATATTTCTTTTTTTCTATTATAATTCTCCAGTTACCTTAAAAATCAGTAAACCTTATATCCTATTATATACCTTAAAAATTGAAAAGTGTATTAATTCAACAACAAAAAATACACAATCTGGAAAAAATGTACTTTGTCTTCTGAGTACATCAGACAAAATTGGCTAGGAAGGAATTTCCACTTAACAAAATTTATTGGGAAATTGAAATGTAATTTGACAAAAAATTAGGTTTAGGCCAATATCGTATACCATATACCACAAAAAAAAACTTAAAATGGACATATGACCTTAATATAAAATGTCATTAATTTTAAAAATTCAAAAGAATGTCTGAGTGGGTATTTTCACAGCTTTGGTTAGGAGGTGACTTTTTAACCAAAGATGAGATTGAAGCAATTAAAAAAGAAAATTAAATTCTGTGAACTAATCCAACCATTATGTAGAGCAATTTGAAATTATACCCAGTGTTTATACATGTAGATCACTTTGCTGTATCTGTTTTCCAAGGATATAGGTAAGGAGAAAAAGAACCCATATATTATAAAATATTTATAGCAGCTTTGTTCGTGGTGGAAAAGAATTGAAACTGAGGGTATGCTCGCCAATTGAGGAATGGCTAAACGAATTATGATTGTGATGGAATACTACTGCCCCTTGGGAAATGATGAACAGACTGATTTCATAAAAAACAAAACAAAACTTGAATAGAACTACACAAAATAATGAAGAGTGAAATGAACAGAAGTAGAACAATATACACAGCCACAGAATTAATCCTGTAAGACTACACTGAATGTTACCTCCAGAGAGTGAAGAGAAAGGTGAAATTGGAAAGACATAATTTATGTGTATATGTTGGCCTTCTTGGCAATATCTTTTGTGATTGGGGAAGGTTGGAGAGGGGTTGGGACACTAGTGGACAGGAATGATTATGTAGATATGAAGAAAAGCAAACTAAACATAAAGGAGATTTGTGGTTTCATTTGTATACTATCTTTTTTTAAATTTATATATGGAAATGCTTATTTAATTTGGTTTTGTAAAATCTGGAATAAAAAGAAAATAAATGAAAAAGAAAAAGTGAAATAATATTATTTCAACAAATATGATTTCACTTTGTCCTCAAAACAACTTTGAGAGGTAGGTGTCATCATTTTTCCCATTTTACAGTTCAGGAAATGGAAACAAAGGGAATTGCTTGGGAGAACACAGCTAGTCTTGAATTCAGGTCTTCTGGGCTCTGGGCTCCAGGACTAGCATTCCACCGTCACCAACTGCTTCTGGTACTATGCTTGTGTGAGGAAATTTGTGGCCTGTTCTTCCTTCTTCTCCCCCAACCTCCCTTTACTTCCACCCTTTCCTTGGCTTTATGGTAACCAAGAACAATCAACATTTCTCTTTTATGCAAATTTCATTCTGGAAAGTAGAAAACATCTTGGAAATAGAGTAAGGAGGATTAAGATTTAAGCATCAGCTCCAGTGGTTACAAGCTCTTTGAACTTGACTGGCTCGCTTCATTTCTAAAAGCTCCTAGAAAGTAGCATCAGTAGTTTAGGGTTGTATCCTAACTCCCTCTTAGCATTATTAGAAGGAAAGAAATGTCAAAGTAAAAACCCTTTATAATTGTGAACAGTCATTATTATTCACTTTAGGGAGGCAGCAAAGATTAGTGGAAAATAGACTGGATTTTGAATTAGAAGACCTTCATCCAAATGTCAGCTTTATTGAATAATCCCAGAGTCACTTACCTATGTTGGACCTCAATTTCTTGAACTAAAAAAAAAATAGGGAGGGGGCAGCTGAGTGGCTCAGTGGATTGAGAGCCAGGCCTAGATAGGGGAGGTCCTGGGTTCAAACACTTCCTTTCTTGGTGACCCTGGGTAAGTCACTTGATCCCCATTGCCTAGCCCTTATAACTCTTCTGCCTTAGAATCAATATTGGTTTAAATAACCTTTGTTAGATAACTTCTAAGGTCCCTTCCAACTCTATATCTATGCAATCTGTGATACTATGAACAGTATTTTATGTCTAAATCACCAAATTTTAAAATTAAATTTGTAAATTTCCTCATTCATTAATTCAGGATAGTCAGTCAATAAAAGATGTGAGAAAAGAATAATAATGGTAATTCTTTAAGTATAAATAATACCTAACATTTTTCAAAGCCCTTTCACAGGCACTAATTTATTTTGCATATCGTAGGAAACTGGAGAGGTAGGCAGGGCAAGCATTAATACAGTAGACCCATTTCATCTACTTGATACTTTTCCAAGAACACTCATTTTCTAAATTTCAGGGACCTAGTCAAACTTAGGTCTTCTGACTCTCCAGTGAATTTTCCAATATAGAATACTTCAATCATTTCATTTTTAAAAGTTAAATCTTTGGTTTTCTAATTAGTGGGAATTCCTTGATGGCCAGATTGTTTTAATTTTATCTTGTGGTACTGATTGGTTTTGTGAGGATATTTGTCATATAAGTATAGGAAGGGAAGTTTTAACTGTCAAATTTTCTTTTATCCTACCAGTGCAAACTTCAAGTTAAATAACTTATTTCCTTTTAACTTCATTATCTCTAAGTACTTGTCTGCCTATATATGTACATTTTACTTACTTCATTTGTTATCTTAACCACAAATTAAGTCTACAATAGAGCAGTACATATACTTACCCACTCACTTTGGGATTATTCATAGAGACAAATTAGATCATCCTAAAAAGTCAAGGCAAGCAGAAAATAATGAGATTTCCACATGAATGAGACAATATTTTTAATATTACATTATAAAAATACTTCATGCCTCTTGCCCTGTGAAAACATTCTGGGAGGGGAACATTCTAAGGAAATGCTTTACAAAGTTCATTTCAGCATTCTGAATGTTGAAGACTCCTAGTAGATTTCATCACATTGCTAACTGCAGATATTAATTCTCAATAGTATTTTATTTTCCTCTTTGTTATTCCATCACTTAGTTATTGAGATAATAATTTGAAACTATAAATATTTAAAAGAATGATTTATAGAAATGCCTTTTTGTATTATTATTCAAACATCTTGAAATAGATCCCACTGGAGCAAAAATGATAAAGTCTTTGTGTGGAAATCAATAAAAGATGAGTTGATTTTCTAGACAAAACATTTCAATTTTCTCACTTGGTCTTCTGGTTTTTTGTTTTGTTTTTGTTTTTGTTTTGTTTTGTTTTTTTTAAGTAATGAAAGCAGGCACCCAAAGTCATGGCTGAACATAGGTCGAGGCAGAACTGGAAAGTATTGAAGGAAAACAACTGAAGAATCCAGGTTTCCTGAGTAATATCCTTGTTGGGTGCATGAAAGAGGTGAGGGAAAGATGGCCCATGCATCATTTATGGCTCTTTAAGTTTTCTGGGGAATTTTTTTGACACCAAGAAAGAAAGGCTGCAAAGACCAGGGCAAAGTAATTGTGTCATTTAAATACTCTGTGGTTATCCTAAGGATGATGTGAAAATTTAAGCTACGAGGGGTCAAGCTGTGACAAACCAAATGAAGTTAGCAGCGGGGATATCATTTTCATGCTAGAGACACATCCTGGACCCCTAATGGGGATCTAGCAGGTATGCTAGCCTGCAGGGTCACACTTCATAGAGCAGTCAACAGCTGAATTGATTTCCTTAGCTTCCTCATTACCTTGGATTTCTGACAAGCCAGCAGAAGTGAAAAATTCAAATAAGGATTCTCAAACGTGGTTAGGTTTTCAATTTTGTTGAATATATTTGTGTTTTCTACATACAACATTCTATATGCCTTGAGGCCCATTTGAGCCTTTTTGCCACTGGATTAAAAGAAACTTTCATACTTTAGGAGAAAGCAATTGTAGTTTTGTAACTTTAGGGAACACAAGCCTACAACCAGAGCACATTAGACAATCTGGTGGTAACATTGCAAAGTGTTGAACGACATATATAGAACATTTCATTTAAAAGTTTGTGCTGACTGTCTTCCTTTGTGTTTAGAGAAAGAGCTGGATATTGTGTTTTTAAGGTGATTACAGATAAACTTGTCCATTTTCTACTTGAATCATACCTTCAGGTAAAATTTTTACCCCAGTAGACAGGGAGAATCTTATTCTTTTCCCACAACTATTATGTTTTATTATTTATTTTTACTTTATTAAATTCATGGGTTATCACATTGAGTCAAGATTTTTTTATTTGTCATTTATGTCTAAGCCTTTCCTGATCCCATTCATGTGCTCTCAAATGTTCCCTCCCTCACTATAATGTATTTAACTCTCTTATATTTGTATTTTGCATTCATTTATCTTATATTCATTTATATATGTGTATATACACACACACACACACATATATATATATATACATATTTTCTTCTACAACAAAAAACAAAAGCTCCTTGAGAAAAGAGACTGATTCATTTTTGCTGATTGTCTCCTTACCAAGCAAAGTGCTATTGTATATTGTATGCACTTAATAGATGATTTTTAAATTTTTCTTTTTTTTCCTTTTTTTTTTAAACCCTTAACTTCTAAACTTAACTTTAAACCCTTAACATTGGCTCCTTGGTGGAAGAGTGGTAAGGGTGGGCAATGGGGGTCAAGTGACTTGCCCAGGTCACACAGTAAATTTTTCTTATTAAGATATTTATCCCACTGACCCTGTGAAATATATTCATTTTGGGAATCAATGCATAGTTTAATATGACAAATAAGAGGGACTTCTGAGGTCTTCTAAACCAAAATGGCTATAAAGGAATTGTCTTTATGCTATCCTTTACCACTAGAGATCTAATCTTTGGTAATAATATAATATAAAACTAATATAAATAAGTTATAATCATGTATAATCAGTACCAATGCATGCCTGAGAGAGTTCGACTCCAAGGAAAGCTGACTCAGAAGAATTGATGCTTTTTAACTGTGGTGCTGGAGAAGACTTTTGAGAGTCCCTTGAATTGCAAAGAGATCCAAAAAGTCAATACTTAAAGAAATTAATTCAGATTTTTTATACAATGTCAAATACTGAAATTGAAACTTAAATACTTCGACCCCTTTATGAGAAGGCAAGAATCACTGAAAAATACCCTGATGTTGGGAAAGATTAAAGGTAAAAGGAGAAGGACTGGGGAAATACCCGAGATGGATGGATAAAGTCATGGAAACAATGAACATGAAGTTTGACTTTGAGAGACAACGAAGGGTAGAAGGACCTCCTGTGCTATACTACATGCAGTAATGAACAGTTGGACATGCTGAACGATTGAGAAGCAAGAACATATGCAATATGTGTTGTACAAGTTTTATGTGTAACACATATATCTATCTATATCTAAAAATTCATGAAACTGAAAATAATTGAGACAGATCTCTTAACTTAACTACACTGCTATGTGAACTTGCTGAAATAAAGCAAAATGATAACATACTTATTTACAAAATATAAAGCTAAGAACTATCTTGGAATGCTGTTATTAAATACAATCTCCATTTCTTGAAAACATTTGTTTTACTTGGTTTTACATTGAGTTCACAAGATTTTTGGCAACCATTTCTAAATTTTTCAATATGAAATAAACATCAGATCGATAAAGTCCATTTTTACAAGTCAGTTCTTAATCAAAGCCTACAAGTTTTCTCTTATATATTTAATTTATTTACTTATTACATAAAAATCCCCAAGTATCTTCCTGTCTTCTTCTCCTCTGTATACTAGAGAAGGCATCATTTGACAAAAAGATACATGGATATATAAAAATTATGTATTGCTTATTTCTGTTCATCAGTTCTTTCTTTGGAGGTGAACATACATGAATCATTCTTTAAACAATATTTCTGTTGATGTATATTATGTTCTCTTAGTTCTGATCATTCACTCTTCATAGTTTCATGTAAATCTTTCCATTTTTTAATTATTCTGCTGTGGTGGTATTCCATGATAATCATATGCCACAACTTGACTAATTATTTCAAATTGATAAGTATCCCCTCAAATTCCAGTTCTTTGCCATCATAAAGAGCAGCTATAAATATTTCAAGACACAAGTTCTTTTCTTTTTTCCTTGTATACATAGTTTTATAACTCTTTAGGCATAATTCTAGACAGCTCTTGAAAATAATTGGAACATAATCTCCTAACCACAAATGTCCTCTATCCTAATTTGCTTATATCTCTCTTTATGCCTAGTTCATTTATCCATTGTGATCATATCTTGGTAAATGGTATAAGATATTGATATATATATATCTAGTTTCTACCAGACTACTTTCTATTTTCCCCAACACTTTTCATCAAAAAATGAATTCTTATCTTAAAAGCCGGTATCTTTACTTTTATCAAACACTAAGTTACTATAATGAATCATCTATTCTAGTCTATTCATTTTTCAAATAATATAATTGAGACAATGTTTAGTAAAATGCTCAAAGTCACATAGGTAGCAAGTAGCAGAGTCTTGATTTGAATTATGGCCCTATGACATAAAATCTGGTGCCTTATTTTCTATAATTAGCATTGTATGTGTTTCTTGGATCTCTTTGGGAGTCAGTTTTTCTCTATAGCCCTCAGAGGACTAGGATTGATGATCTCTAAATTCATTTCAATTGTTAAATACTTTTAATTAATTCAATATAATAAAAATCTCAATATTTGATTTGGACACTTTAGTCATTGATCTTGAATTTGGGTAGGTGTGTGTAGAAAACAAAAATTATATATTGTATTTATTTATTTGATGGCCATGGTTACATGATTCTTCTTGTCTTTCTTTCCTCTTTCCTCCCCCCTTCCAGAGCTCACAAGCAATTTCACTGAGTTATACATGTATTATCACTCAAATCCTATTTCCATATTATTCATTTTTGTAATAGAGTAATCTTTTAAAACCAAAATCCCAAATCATATGCCCATATAAACAAGCAATAAGTCACATATTTTTTTCTGCATTTCTAATCCCATAGTTCTTTCTCTTGATGTGCTTAGCATTCTTTCTCATAAATCCTTCAGAACTGTCTTTGATCATTTCACTGCTTTTAGTAGGAAAGTCTATTACATTTGATAATCCCACAATGTTTTGCTTACAGTGTATAATGTTCTCTTGTTTCTCCTTATTTCATTCTGTATCAGTTCATGCAGGTCTCTCCAGTTCTATGGAAATCAAGCAGTTCACAATTTCTTATAGTACAGTATTCCATCACCATCAAATACCACAATATTTTCAACCATTCCCCAATCAAGAGACATCTCACTTTCCAATTTTTTTGACACCACAAAAAGCACAGCTATAAATATTTTTGTACAAACAGAATCTTAACTACTTTTTAATCTCTTTGGGATATAGACCTAGTAGTGGTATTGCTGGATCAAGGAACATGCATTCTTTTAAAGTCCTTTAGGCGTAATTCCAAATTGCATTCCAGAATGGTTGGATTAACTCACAACTCTACCATCGATGTATTAGTATCCCAATCTTGCCACATCTCTTCCAACATTTATAATTTTTCTTTACTGTCATATTGGCCACACTGCTAGTTGTAAAGTGGTACCTTAGAGTTGTTTTGATTTGCATTTTTCTAAGGAGGAGAAATTCAGAACATTTTTTTATTGTTAAAGGGATTTTCTTGCTCTCTCCCTCTGTCTCTTTAAGAGGCAAGAGAGCAGAAAGATTTCTAAATGGAACAGAACTGGCAGGTGCCAGTGAGCCAGAGCTGAAGATTCCATTACTTAGGAGATGAGGGAGTTAAGGAAGGATTCAGTTGGCAGTTAGAGGGCTTTTTCCTCTAGATCTCTAGAAGATCAGGAGGTCGTTTTCTGTTTCTGCTACTGGTAGTTTTGCTACTGACATTTGGAGGATAAAACCATATTTAAGGAATTCATGGGTGATGAATATCTGTTTAATTAGGAACATAGGTAATTAGTGAATCAATTTTAAGTAGCATAGGTTAGGTATGCCTGGTCTGGCCAGGCAAGAAACACCTGTCCTTGAAGACAGAGTAGGTTTTTTTTAGAAATTTTAGATAGTATTAGAAATTTAGGTATAGTCATAGGATATTAGAATAATAATCTTGTTTTCCTTTTTCCAATTTTCGATATGTACTTCTTTTCAAATTAAACTAAGTGTTTTATTCAACTACTCTCCTCACTTTTGTCAAACTCCTATTGTTTAACCCTTACAAGTCTGGTGAGCCAGATAGGAGTCAAACCTACCATCATCATCTTTCCTTTCACACCTATTATACACATATACTGCTACTCTTTTTAATTCATCAAAGTCCATATTCGGCCAGTTAGGACAATTGGTTTTGAAATAGTCTTTGACCACCCTGCAACAATTTTTCACAGACTGCCTTCTCAATTGTCTAACCTCCCTTTCTCTGGTCAAATCTAGGTCTATATATCTTCCTCCCACTTCTACAAGTCTATCCAGGAACTGTGAAGGATTTTCTCTTATCTCTTGCTTTAGTTTTTCAAATTTTGACACAATACGATTATTGATAGTTTTGATTTCTTCATATAAAAATTGCCTACTCATGTCCCTTGACCATTTGTCAGTTGAGGAACTTTGAATTTATTTTTAAGGTCTAAACTTTTGATTAGACAATATGTTTTAGAGAATATCAACATCTGTAGAGCTACTTCCATTGGTAGGGCAAGTGACCCAAGAGTTGCTATTATGTTTCCTTTCAGAGTTATAAGGATATATCTGAGTGACTAGGGGCATTTTTCTAATGCATTAATTCATTAGGCTTCAGTCGTATGCTATCAATCATAATTATCATTTGATATTGATTAGTTGTTCAGACTTAATTATCTTCTAAATATATTGTTTACTAGGATGATATAATAAGAATAGATGCCAAATAAATAGCACACACTCCAACAATACATATATAGGTAAAAATGGATTCATACATATAGAGCATGTGTGTTAGAGAAGTCAATTGATTGATTTAACAGAGGTATTCAGGGTTTCAAATAACTGAGACATATTGTCATCTGATAATGGTATATATTTGTAAGTCTCATCTTCCCATATATTTTAAGTAGGGTGTGGTAATTGATTAATTTACTCCCCTCAAAACAACTGTTTCCACTATTTGATTTTATCATCATCATTATACCTTCATCTCTTAACTATTATATGAATAATTAATATTATTTCAAATATTAAAATAACATTTCAAAAATAAAATTTAAGATAGACTTTTTGTTACCATTTATTTTTATTTTATATAGAGCATAATCTATCTATTATATAACAAATTATCATAAATATGTTTATTCAAAAGAAACAAATTCTCACATTAGCTATGTCCAAAAATCAATGTCTCATTATTTTCCTTCCCTCTTACCCCTGCCCCTTCCCTCAAAAGGCAGGTAATGTGACATGAAAACCAGAGAAAGATGTAATCTTTCTCTGGTTATCATGTTGTGAAAAAAAAGATACATATTGCTTACTCTAGAGAAAAATTCATTGAGGAAATAATATGAGGAATGATATGTTTCAATTTGCATTTGAACTCTGTTCTTTCTATGGTGGTAGAAATATTTTTTTTTGTCATCAGCCGCTGGGAGTTGTCCTGGATCCTTACCTTCTTGATAATATAATTATTAACAGTTGATAATCATACACCATTGTTATTACTGTGTACAATATTCTCGTTATCCTTGCTTTAATCACTTCAATTTTCATCACTACATATATATTTTTACAGATTTTTTGTGATCATCTTTTTTGACATTGCTTATTCCATTATAAACAGATACCATAACATGTTTAATCATTCTTTAATTAATGGATGTCCTTCATTTTCATGTTTGCCACCAGTAAAAGAGCTGCTATAAATATTTTAGAACATGTAATTCCTTTTCCTTTATCCTGGATCTGATTTACTTTTTTTGAGATTCATTTGTATTGATGGAGAAATTGAGGTTGAAAGAGATTGAAGGATTTGTGTCTCCTAGTTAGTATCTGAGGCAAAATTCACTCAAATATTTCTGTCTGCATCCCTGATGTTATATCCATTTTACTACCTAGAATCTTACCAAAATGATCTTCTCCTTTTGAACTTTCATAAAAAAAAATCAAAATGCACTGTGAAATGAGGGACTTTGGCTCTGTGTTGGAAATGAATTGTTTTTGTTTTAAGTTTTCTCACATATTTTGGTAAAAGTTAATTAAACTTTGCGTGTTCACATTTCTTAATGATTTTCTTATACTTGAGGATGAGTAGATTCTTCCTATGTGTGTATTTAGAACTATTTCTCCTTTTTGCTATTTAGTTAACATCACAATGCTGAGTCTGGAAGGAGGCAGGAGCTGGGACACTGCTGAGGAGCTGAGAGGCTGTTCATAAAAGTTGGACTATGATGTCCCATTGATTCCTGTTCTCTACAGAGTAAGAGGAATACAGAGGGTAATATTTTGAAGCAGGAATCACTCACCACCAATCTATTCATCAGACCAAGGGAAAGCTATAAAAATGAGAACACAAGAAAAAAGGAAAGTAAGAGAACTTATACAATTTTAGATATAAGGGGACCTTAAAAATTATTTAATCAAACACCAAACATTTCCTTGACTAGAGTATAATAGATAATGAGGGCTTTTCTTTGTCAAAACAACAGGTTTATTTTTTTAAGTATTATTCTTTATTAATATATGGTAGCTTCCACATGAAATTATTGACTTCTTTATAATTAATTCATAATAAGATTGACTTGTTCTTTCCTATACTGCTTGTTAATTAATGTAGGCTCAAACAGTTTTATGGTACATTGGAATATTCTCTCCCTTTAATTAGGAAGTGTACATGTTTATGTTGGTGATTAGAAGGAAGAGGAAGCTTCTCAGCATGAAGAACATCTCACGTATAGAATGGCTTCTGTGTGGTGACATAATCCAAATTTCCAGCTGTTTCCCTGGAGGAGAATGACTAGCATATTACAAGTTCAGTGGATATAATTAGTGACCCTTTTTTCTTCCTGCAAAAACCTATTTCTGTCTCAGTTCAAGTTGTCTGGTTCTTGCCATATGCTACTATGAATTTTTCATGTCCCAAAGTAATTTTTCTATTAACCAATTATCTTTAAAATATGGTGTATAATATGCACAGTATAATAATTGCTATCTATATATGTGGATTCTTTTAAAACTTGCAATTGCCTTGGGAGGTTCTTACTGGAATAAAATGAAAATCACATATTGAAGGCCAAGAACAAAAGGCTATTCAAGAAAAGTGGATGTAAATATGTCCATGTTGGAGAGAACTTAAAAGTCCCTTAACCTTAGAGTGAATTTCTATGGAAAGAATACAGAACAATGCATAATATATTGTATTATAGAAATTAATGTTCCCAAACCCTTGATATATATATATATATGTATATCATATTTTTATGTAATTTTGCATTTATGATTAAATATGTTTACTACAAATCATCACTTCTTCTATATTTCAAAAACTTTAAATTTATCTAATGTTATATTTTTTCATTGGTATATATTACTCCTCTCCCATGCCTTAGTAGATAATTTTAATGAATAATTTGTCAACAAAATTAATTGACTCATAGCTCTGATTCTGTTTCTGCAACATTTTACATTTAGCTAGGCTGGTACTTAGTAAATGATCCTGCCCTCCAGTGCCATTATCATTTAATTTCTTATAACCTTTTTAAATCTATGTAGAATCTGCTGGAATTTGTGAAATACTAGCATGGCCTTGAGAACTCAGAGTCACATCCGTAATTGAATTAGACAATCAAAGTGTACTTTAGGAAAGATAATTATGACAATATAACATGTAGCCAAGTATGAACTGCTGAGGTCATGTAGGCAAGTTTGGTTTTGAGTTGCTCTTGAAAATCTCTTTGGCTCATAATCTACTCTTATTTCCTGGAACATAATCATTTGGCCCATGTTTGATTCTCTGCAGCAAAAATAAATGTTCCTACTTGTTCAGAGCAAATATTGAGACAAAAAAGATATGAACTAGAGGATGGGTTGTATTCATTCATTTGTATTTATTAATTTAATTTCTTTATAATATATTTTAGTATATTCTTCATATCTATTACCTAACAATATGTCCCTGGAAACAATTTTTTAAAGAGGGGGGGAAAGTCCAGTGCAATCAAATAAATCTGATAATATCTACAATTTTCCACATCTGGAATTTCCCACATCTGTAAAGAAAGAAAGCAAACACAGAAGACCAGACTGCTTAATTTTCACTGAGAAGGTACAACAAGAGGACCATTGTAGCATATTATTACATTGTAAATTTTGAGGCTGTTTATACTGAACCAGAATAACCAGCTGAATAATGGAAAATTCACAAATATTCAAGTTATTTTGGTTGCCTGAGAGAGAATTATGAGTAATGATGAGGACACTAAATAAGGAGTAGGAGATGTGAATTTCAGTAACATGTTAGCCAATGTATAACTTTGGGGAAAGATAAATAGCCATTATGACCCTCCATTTCCCTGTTTATAAAAGAGATAAGTTGGAGTCAGTGATATCTAATGTCTCCTCCACTTCCAAAATCAGAAGATTCTATGATTTTGAAAAAAAATAATTTGTCTGAAATTTTTAGATTCAATTATTTTAGTGAGTCTGTTTGACAGCATGTGAATACTACCTGTGGCAGTTCTGAATGGTTCCTCACAAAACAAATAAAAATGAAGAGTCTTTGCTTCATAGGAGTTATTTAATGCTTTGTGTTCTTCTTTATACTTTCATCAAGTTTATGACAAGGTAGACAATCACAAGATTGAAATGATATATTTTGGGAACCTTGACAGTCTTACTATCCAGTCATTTGCTTACTATACAAATGAAAGCCCTTAAAGTTTCTTAAATTTTTGTGTGTATGTGTGTATGTGCACATGATAAAACCCTCTGATAGTCTTGTGAAGCCTAGAATAACATGAAGCCTTTCAGATTAATGTTTTTAATGAATAAAATGTGCAAGATTACAAAGAAAAAATATAGAAATTCAATTCCTTGAATATGTTAAAAAAGAGTGAAAGCAAAGTGAATTTTTCATCTTTTCTTCAGGGACAAGCTTGGTCATTAGAAATACTCAACACTGGGGCAGCTGGGTAGCTCAGTGCATTGAGAGTCAGGCCTAGAGACGGGAGGTCCTAGGTTCAAATCCGGCCTCAGACACTTCCCAGCTGTGTGACCCTGGGCAAGTCACTTGACCCCTATTACCCACCCTTACCACTCTTCCACCTATGAGCCAATAAACAGAAGTTAAGGGTTAAAAAAAAAAGAAATACTCAACATTTAGTTGTAATTTTGTTGTTGTTCTGCTTTTGTTTTGTTGTTTAGTCATTTTTAGTCGTATCCAACTCTCTGTGAAGTATTTTCGGGGTTTTCTTAATGAAGATATTATAGTGATTTGACATTTCTTTCTTCAACTCTTTTTTACAGATGATAAAACTGAATCACTGGAATTAAGTGACTTGTCCAGGGTCACATGGCTAAGTATGACAGTTTCTGAGACCGGATTAGGACTTAAAATTTGACTAGACCTGGGTCTCTCTACACTGAACCACCTAGGTGGGGCTTTTGTTTTATATTTAGATATTGTGCATGTTTATCTGGTTCTATTAACTTTGTTTCATATTAATTTACATCTCTCCATGGTTCTCTGAATTCCCCACATTATTATTTATTTTATGACATATTATTCGTTCATTATATTCATATATCACAATGTGACTAGCCATTCTCCAAATGATGGTTATTTACTTTGCTTCTGTTTCTTTGCTACAACAAAAATTATTACTGCAAATGTATGTGATCTTTCTATATTGGATTTCCTTGGGTGTATATCCCTAATATTTGGAACTAGTATTTTAAAAAAGCATGTTATTTTATTCATTTTTAGTAAATTTCCAGATAGCTTTTACAAATGTATGAACCAGTTCACAGTGAAATTGACATTGGGAAGTCAATTTTCTCATAGCACTCTAACAATTGTAATGACTTAAATTTAGGAGTCTGATTAAATATGAGACTTCTAAATTAATATTCTGGTCACCAATGAAAAATATTATAGCTCAAGTCAAGTGACTTTTAGTAGCTTTTATTTACAAAGAGGTAGAAAGAGTAAAAGTAGAGAAATGTAAGAATAGGACAGAGAAAATATTTAGCCTTTCACAATAAAATGTTGCTTCAATGTCCAGCTCAGCCCCAGCAGCAAACACTCAGCCAGAGGAATCAATGGTGTCTTATGTAAAGGTTATGGCAGCGCAGCCTCCTCCAGGAGAAGGAAGCCTCTCTGGAACTAATCTCTCCAAAAGCCAGCAAGGGAAGACCAGCTACTCACTCATCCAAAACAAAGTCCAAAGGAAAAGATCCAGGAGCAGTCCTCCTAGAAGCAGTCCAAGAGCCAAGGTCCCAAGTTGAAGTCGAGAGTCAAGTCCAAAGCCACCTTCAACAGGCAAGTCACCAGCCAAAACTCCAAGCAGTAGATTCAAGCTAAAGACTCCCTTGGGCAGGAAGTTCAGGAGTTATATAGTTGCTTTTCCACATTACTACCTGTCCCTTCCTCCATTTTATGTGAGCCAAGTGCAGTCATTAAATTGTCTTAGTGAAGATGGCTGCAGAGTAGAAGCTGCATGCTTAATCTCTCCTAACCCACCTAGAAATGACTCCTCAAAAGAACACAAAAACCAAACCCAGATGAACGAAGGAACCCCACAATATGATGCAGCATTGAAGGGATGTGGGATCTGGGCATTTCCATGCTATAAGGGAGCAAAATAGCTTTCACTAAAACATGAGCTGAGCAATGCACCCCCCCACCTACAGTGCCAAAGCCAGCGTACAAGAGTTAGAGCAAGTTTGGGGCATTCATTAAGTTCTTGGCAGCTACCTGGGATCACTAAAGACTAGCTCATGAGAGCAGAAAGACTTAAGATCCCTAGAGGCTAAAGAATGTGGACTTTGAAAAGAGACCTTGAGCTCAGACTCAGAGCACAGATCTTGGGTGGGGACCTAGTACAGAGGGGTGCATGACTGTGGAAGCAGCTCCCTGAGATGCTTAAAGGAGCCTCAGACAGAGGAGCAAGCAAGAGGGACACCAGGCGGCTTGAACCTGAGAACAGCTAGACTTGAGATCTCAGGAGTCTAAAGAACACAGACCATGGGTGTGACGATAAAGCTGAGAGGGGCTATACTGCACTGTGACTCAGGCAGAAACTGCTCCACAGTTCAATAGACAGAAAGCCTGCCTGCCTCACCCAGACTTCTGACTGCGAAAGAAAAACAGCATGATAATAATGGCAAGTCATGCCCAAGAACATCCAAAGAGAAAGATCAAGAAGAAAGCTTTAACACTCGATAACATTTACACAGAAAAAGTCCAGACAACATAGCAGACAGCAGAGGACAAACAAGTAATCAAATCCAAACCTTTCCAAAAAAATGAAAATTGGTCAAAAGATCATGAAGAATTCAAATCTGAGATGATGAGAAAGATGAAAGAAATTTGGCAAGAAAAGTGGGAGATAGCTCAAAAGGAAATTAACAGGTTAAAAGACAGAAACTCCCAATTGAACAAAGATGCCACGAAATCAAAAGAATTGAAAAGTGAATTGGAGACCAAAATTAAACAGCTGGAAAAGAGTATAGACCAAACTTAAAGGGAAAATCAAAAGATTACAGCAGAAAACCAGTATCTAAAGACCAGAATTGAGCAAGCAGAAGCCAATGATCTCTCAAGAGCAAGAACTAATAAAGCAAAGTCAAAATAGAAGGAAACAGGAAATATTTCACTGAGAGGATGACAGATCAAGAAAACAGGTTGGGAAGAGACAATTTAAGAATAATTGGTCTTCCTGAAAAAGCAGAAATTAATAGAAATTTAGACACCATATTACAAGAAATTATCCAAGAAACCTGCTCTGATGTTCTTCAACAAGAGGGCAAAATAGACATTGAAAGAATCCATAGATTACCCTCTAAAATAAACCCTCAAAAGACAAACACCCAAGGAATATAATAGCCAAATTCAAGAGCTTCCAAGTAAAAAAATACAAGAAGCCAGAAAGAGACAATTCAGATATCAAGGAGCACTAATCAGGATCACACAGGATCTGGCAGCCTCCACGCTAAAAGACCACAAGACTTAGAATATGATATTCATAAAGACAAGAGAACTGGGTTTACAACCAAGGTTCGCCTACCCATCAAAATTTACTATATACTTCCAGGGGAAAGTATGGGCATTCAACAAGATAGAAGATTTCCAAGAATTTGCACAGAAAAGACCAGGACAAAATGGAAAGTTTGATATCCAACCATAAAAACCAAGAGAAACATGAAAAGGTAAATAAGAAAGAGAAGGAAAAGAAAGAAAACTCCTATTTTTAAATTTGCTTCTTTAAGGGCTTCAATAAGATCAAATTATTTGTATTCCTATATGGAGAAATGTTATGTGTAATTTTCAAAAACTGTATTCGCTATTATAGTAATTAGAAGAATTATTCATTGGGAGAGGCTGGAATACTAAATTGTCTAAGATGATATGGGGAGGGGGAAGAGAGGGAGAATAGAAGATGACACCCAGAGAAACTTGAATGAATAAGAAAGATAGGATATTGTATACCACACAAGGAGGGCATGGGAAGGGGAGGGGATGAATACTATTATAAGAGGGAGAGGAAGAGAGCATTAATAGGTAATATTTAAAACTTACTCTCAGCAGAATTAATCTTAAGAGGGAAGAGTAGCTAGATCCATTGGGATATAGAATTCTATCTAAACTTTCTGAGAAAGTCAGAAGGGATCAACCAAGGGGAGCAGGGAATTGGGGAGGTCAGAAAAGGAAGGGGAGGAGTGGGGGGATAGAATTCGTTAGGCCTTAAAAAATAAAAAGAGGAGAATAATAAGGGAGGGGGTGGAAAGGGAAGTAAACCAAGGCAAGGGACAAGGAAGACTGGTTTAAATCAAACCACTGGTTTAAAAGGAAATAGTGTAAGAAGAAGGGGTAGAACTAGGAGAGGATACAAAAATGTTGGGGAATACACAGCTAATAATTATAACTCTGAATGTGAATGGGATGAACTCACCCATAAAAAGGAAGCAAATAGCAGAGTGGATTAGAAACCAAAATCCTATCATATGTTGTCTACAAGAAACACACATGAGGCAGGTGGACATACACAGGATTAAGGTCAAGGGCTGGAGAAAAATCTATTTGGCTTCAACTGAGAAAAAGAAGGCAGGAGTGGGAATCATGATTTTGACAAAGCAAAAGTAAAAATAGATCTTATTAAAAGAGATAGAGGGGGCAGCTGGGTAGCTCAGTGGATTGAGAGCCAGGCCTAGAGACGGGAGGTCCTAGGTTCAAATCCGGCCTCAGACACTTCTCAGCTGTGTGACCCTGGGCAGGTCACTTGACCCCCATTGCCTACCCTTACCAATCTTCCACCTATAAGTCAATACACAGAACTTAAGGGTTTAAAATTAAAAAAAAAAAGAATAAAAAAAAAAAAGAGATAGGGAAGGGGGCAGCTGGGTAGCTCAGTGGATTGAGAGTCGGGCCTAGAGATGGGAGGTCCTAGGTTCAAATCTGGCCTCAGACACTTCCCAGCTGTGTGACCCTGGGCAAGTCACTTGACCCCCATTGCCCACCCTTACCACTCTTCTACCTATGAGCCAATAAACAAAAGTTAAGGGTTTAAAAAAATAAAAAAAATTTTAAAAAAGGTAGGGAAGGTAATTAAATCCTGATAAAAGGCAATATAGAAAATGAGGAAATATCAATACTCAACATGCATGCACCAAATGGTATAGCATCCAGATTTCTAATGGAGAAACTGATAGAGCTCAAGGAGAAAATATATAGTAAAACTATCCTAGTGGGAGATCTAAACATTCCTCTTTCATATTTCAATAAATCAACCCAAAAAATAAATAAGAAAAGAGATAAGAAAGGTGAATGAAATACTAGAAAAATACTAGAGTTAATAGATTTGTGGAGAAAAATAAATAGGGGCAAAAAGGAATACACCTTCTTTTCAGCTGCATATGGTACATTCACAAAGATTGACCATGTACTAGGGCATAGAAACATGGTAAAAAATGCAAAAGAACAGAAATAATGAATGTAACCTTTTCACAGCGTAATAAAATAAAAATAACAATCTGTAAGGGCACATAAACAGGCAAATCAAAAATGAATTGGAAATTAAATAATATGATTTTCTAAAACTAGTTAAAGAACAAATCATAGAAACAATTAATAATTTCATTGGAGAGAGTGACAATGATGAGACATCCTACCAAATTCTTTAGGATGCAGCTAAAGCAGTACTCAGGGGAAAATTTATATCATTGAATACATATAATAAAAATTATAGAGGGTAAAAAGCAATGAATTGGGCATTGAAATAAAAAAAACTAGAAAGGAAACAAATTAAAAATCCCCAGTCAAAAACTAAATTAGAGATTATAAAAATTAAGCAAGAAATCAATAAAATCGAAAGTAAAAGAACTACTGAGTTAATAAATAAGACTAGAAGCTGGTTTTAAAAAAAACAATAAAATTGACATAGTTCTGGTCAATTTAATTTAAAAAAGGAAAGAAGAAAACCAAATTATTAGTGTCAAAGATAAAAAGAGAGACCTTACCTCTAATGAAGAGGAAATTAAGGCAATCATTAAAAAACTATTTTGCCCAAATATATGGCAATAAATAGAGCAATCTAGGTGATAAGGATGAATATTTACAAAAATATATATTGCCTAGATTAACATCAGAAGAAATAGAATACTTAAATAATTCCATATCAGAAAAATAAATTGAACAAGCCATCAAAGAACTCCCTAAGAAAAAATCACCAGGACCTGATGGATTCACAAGTGAATTCTATCAAACCTTTAAAGAATAACTAATTCCAATAATATACAAACTATTTGACACAATAAGCAAAGAAGGAGTTCTAATGAACTCCTTTTATGATACAAATATGGTACTGATTCCAGAGCCAGGTAGATCAAAAACAGAGAAAGAAAACTACAGACCAATCTCCCTAGTGAACATAGATGAAAAAATCTTAAACATAATACTAGCAAAAAGACTCCAGCAAGTGATCAGAAAGGTTATTCATTATGATCTGGTGGGATTTATACCAGGAATGCAAGGATCCTTCAACATCAGGAAAACCATTCAGGTAAGTGACCATATCAACAAGCAAACAAACAAACAAAAAAAAAAAACCACATGATTATCTCAATAGATGCTGAAAAAGCCTTAGACAAAATACAACACCCATTCTTACTGAAAACACTAGAAAATGTAAGAATAGAAAGACCTTTCCTAAAAATTATAAATGGTATATATCTTGTTGTGAGGAAGATTATTTAGTTGTTATGTAGGAGACTTAACAGGAAGGGCTAGAGAATTCCACATGGAATGGGGTAGCAGGAAGTGGCTTGCTCTCTCTCTGGCAAGGACTCCATGATGGTTGGGACAAGTTGCAACTGACCCTGGGAGACCTCAGAGCTAGTGGAGCATTACCCTGATTCCCTGGGATCTTGAAGAGTGGTGAAGATTGAAAGTAGAGGACATCAATCCTGCAAGACAGCACTGAGTAGGGAAGTGGCCTATGATCTGGTGGACAGCTTGCAGACTTCAATCCCTACCTGGCTACATCGGTTCTGGAGGAGTTGGTTCCTGACATCCTGTAACATCCCTGGAAGAGTTGTGAGATCCCAAGTTCAAGCCCTCTTCCCCAGATTGTTAGCCAAGCTGTCAAAGCCTGGCTCCAGACCTGGGTTGTTAGCCATAGTTTGCCTAACCCCCTTTCCAATCCCCTCATATTATTATTAAACTGATTCCCTGTGTGTTTTTAGTAATTTTAGGTTCTCATTGTATGTATGTATTAATCTGTATTTATTCCAGGCTAGGTGGGGCTGAGTGACAGTTGGTCAGGCTTAACTGTCATTTCAGTCAATGGTCTTTCCCTTGTAGTTAAACCTGGTTCCCTGACTTGTAAAGTCTCACCCATTCTCCCTTCCTGTCTTTTATTCACCCCAGTGAGCCCACAATTAATATTTAAGGCACCTTCCCCATTATAATCTAAAACCATCAAAAAACATTGTCTGCAATGGGAATAAATTAGAAGCATTCCCAATAAGATCAGGAGTGAAACAAGGATGCCTATTGTCACCTCTATTATTTAACATTTAACATTTAACTGGAAACACTAGCAGTAGCAATTAGAGAAGAAAAAGAAATTGAAGGTATTAAAATAGGCAATGAGGAGACCAAGCTATCACTCTTTTCAGATGATATGATGGTGTACTTATAAAATTCTAGAGAATCAACTAAAAAGTTAGTGGAAATAATCAACAACTTCATCAAAGTTGCACAATACAAAATAAACACACATAAATCATCAGCATTCTTATGTATTTTGAACACATCGCAGCAGCAAAAGCTAGAAAGAGAAATTCCATTTAAAATAACCCTAGACAATATAAAATACTTAGGAATCTATCTGCCAAGATAAATACAGGTATTATATGAACACCAATTCAAGAACCTTTCTACACAATTAAAACTAGATCTAAACAATTGGAAAAAACATTGCGTGTTCATGGGTTGGATGAGCTAACATAATAAAAATGACCATCCTACCCAAATTAATTCATTTATTTAGTACTATACCCAATAAACTGCCAAAAACCTTTTTTTTACTGAATTAGGAAAAAAAGAATAACAAAATTCATTTGGAAGAACAAAAGACATCAAGGGAAATAATGAAAAAAATATGAAGGAAGGGGGCCTAGCAGTACCAGATCTTAAATTGTACTATAAAGCAATAGTAATCAAAACAATATGGTACTGGTAAAGAGACAGAAGGGAGGATCAGTGGAATAGACTAGGGGCAAGCAACCTCAGCAAGACAATCTGCAATAAACCCAAAGAACCCAGCTTTTGGGACAGAAACCCACTATTTGACAAAAACTGCTGGGAAAATTGGAAAACAATATGGAAGAGATTGGGTCTAGATTACCATGTCACACCCTATACCAAGATAAACTCAGAATGGGTGAATGACTTGAATATAAAGAGGGAAACTATAAATAAGTTAAGTGAACACAGAATAGTATACTTGTCAGATCTATGGGAAAGGAAAGATTTTAAAACCAAGCAAGAGCTAGAAAAAGTTACAAAATGTAAGATAAATAATTTTGACTACATTAAACTAAAAAGATTTTGTACAGAGAAAACCAATGCTACAAAAATTAGAAGGGAATCAGCAAATTGGGAAAAAAATCTTTATAACTAAAAACTCAGACAAATGTCTAATTACTCAAATATACAAGGAGCTAAATCAATTGTACAAAAAATCAAGCCATCACTTAATCGATAAATGGGCAAGAGACATGAATAGGCAATTCTCAGATAAAGAAATCAAAACTATCAATTAGCATATGAGAAAGTGTTCTAAATCTCTAATAATTAGAGAAATGCATATCAAAACAACTCTGAGGTATCACCTCATACCTAGCAGATTGGCTAAAATGACAGCAGGGGAGAGTAATGAATGTTTGGAGGGGATGTGACAAAATTGGGACATTAATGCATTGCTGGTGGAGTTGTGAATTGATCCAACTATTCTGGATGGCAATTTGAAACTATGTGCAAAGGGCTTTAAAAGACTATCTGCCTTTTGAACCAGCCATATCACTGCTTGGTTTATAAGGAAAAAGTGTTGTACAGAAATATTTATAGCAGCTCTATTTGTGGTGGCAAAAAATCAGAAAATGAGAGAATGTCCTTCCATTGGGGAATGGCTGAACAAATTGTGGTATCTGTTGTTGATGGATACTATTGTGCTCAAAGGAATAATGAACTTGAGGAATTCCATGTGAACTACATTGACCTCCAGGAGTTGATGGAGAGTGAAAGAAGCAAAACCAGGATAACATTATACAGAGAGTCTGATACATTGTGGTACAATAAAATATAAAAGACTTCTCTACTAGCAGCAATGCAAGAATCCAGAGCAAGGCTGAGGGACTTATGAGAAAGAAAACTAGCCACATTCAGAGGAAGAACAGTGAGAGGAGAAACACAGAAGAAAAACAACTGATTGAACAAATGGGCTGATGGGCTAATATTGGGTCTGAAGACACTAAATGATAACTCTAGTCCAACTATCAATAATATGGAATTGATCTTAATCAATGATACATGGAAAACCCAGTGGAATTGTGTGTTGGCTGAGGGAGGTTAGGGGGCTTAAGGGAAAAGGAAAGAACATGAAACATGTAACTATGGGAAAATATTCAAAATAAAAATAAATAAATTTGCTTAGCACTGGCCAGAGGATAGTCAGTCACTTCTGGAGTTGACACCCACTTTTAGCAAGTAGCTTGCTAACCTCCCCTACTTAGTGTTAAGTAGGGATGGTTTCAGTTTTTGTTGATTTCATTTAAAAATAGGCAAGGGGAGAATTAATCCTATCTTCACACAATGATTTTTAGATTATTTGCATCTTTTGTCATCAACCTTTTGGTAGAGTTGTTTTGATTTGCTTTTTCTTTATTATTAGTGACTTGGATTAATATTTCATATAGTTGATTGTAGTTTGCAATTCTCCTTTTGGAAATATTTTTCTTTTGGGTCCCACATAATGAATTCTTATGTCCTCTCTGAACTTCACAATCTCTCATATCTGTCCAAATGAGTATTTATGTGCAAGAAATAATCTTTCATTTGTGTCTAAAATCTAGGAAGCACCAAAAATTTCTAATGGGGAAAAACCTGTTGAAATAATAGCATGAATGGTTAATTCTTTTTAAAAAATTTTTTGATTTAATGTTTTTCAATTACATGTAGAAACAATTTCTGAACATTTTTCTCACATTTTGAAATTCATATTTTTCCTTTCTCACCCTTTCACATCTTCCCCAAGGTGGCAAGTAGTTTTGTGTAGTCAATTCATGCAATACATATTTACAAATAATCCATTCCTTATCTCATAAAATATACAATAAAAAACCCATGTAGAAAAAAGGATGGTGTGTTTTGATATGCAGTGAGACTCCAATAGTTCATTCTTTGGCTGTGGAGAGCATTTTTCTTTATTGTGAGTCCTTTAAGGTAATCTTAGAACCTTGTTTTGCTGATAATCATTTAGTCCTTCACAGTTGATCATCATAAATATTTTTGTTACAGTATAAAGACTATTTTCCTGATTTTGCATCAGTTCATATAAGTCTTGCTGTGATTTTCTGAACTTACCCTTTGATGAACTCATCATTTCTTACCACACAATAATTTTTCTTTATGACATATACCAAAACTTGTCTATTCATTCCCCAATTGATGGACAATCCTTCAGTTTCCATTTTTTGCCACGACAAAAAGAATTGCTGGAAATATTTTTGTTCAGGTAGCTTCTTTTGCCTACATGACATAACCAGACCTGTACTTAAGGACAATTACTTTTGCAACAGTGTAGGGGATGTACTGGAGTGAAAAAATACTTGACTTATAAAGTTAAATGACAAGGCTATTAAATGTTAAAATATTTGCATATTTATTATGTTCCATATATAGTATGAAGCCATAGATATAGAAATGCAAGCAAACAAGATAGTCTATGATTTGAGAAGCTTATTTTCTAATTAAGCACCACAACTTCCTATCAATGAGAGGAATAAGGACTATACAAGCATGATTTGTAACTACCCAGAAAATGAGGTGGAATTCTTGTTTCAGCAAACATATAAGAGAGAGAAAAGAGGAACTAAGACAAGAAGGCAGCTTAGTAGCAATGCAACCTGAATCCTCTCAGATAATTCTTCCAAATACATCTTTAAAAAATATCTTAAAATGACAGGAGGCAAAAACTAACAGCAAGACAGAGAGAGGGAGATATCCACTGAACACAATTTGAAAGGTAGGCAGAGAGAGTTGATTTTCCTAAGATAAGGGGGAACCTGAAGCAAAATTCCACAGATAGGAGTTCTGGATAACCCCCACCCCACCTACTGAGACAGGTTCCATGACTGGGCATAAGTTAACTTTGGGGTCCCGGGAACCAGGCTACACTAACAGAAAAGTACCTCAGATCCATCTCTTAAAGTCCCAGGACCTGGCACCAGCCTGCATTCCAACCCAGAAATCCATAGCCTCAGGCCCTTTTGAGTCTGCACTGCTGCAGTGAAAATCCAACCTCAGGGCAAAACAGCTCAAACTATCAAGCTCTCCAAGCCAACAGCAGAGGAGAAAGAATAAACAGCTTTCAGAATTACAAGTCCACAGGTAAAAACAGACTGCTAAAATGAGCAAACATAAAAAGAAACTCCTAAACATAGACAATTTCTATGTCAACCAGACCAAAGTACAAAATCAATAGGAGATGGTTAGATCCAAGAAACCACATGCAAAACTTGAAATAAGAATAAAAAATGATTTCAAGCACTGGAAAAAATAAAAAAGAAAGTAAAAAAAATGAGACAGGTTGAAGAAAAATGGTGGGAAAATGAGTGAAATTCAAAAAAGAAATAGTTTAAAAAGCAAAACTCATCAACTGGAAAAGAGGAACAAAAATGAAAGGAAGAAAAGAGTTCTTAAAAACAGAATTAACCTGGAAAAAAGAGGCAAAAAAAATCCAATGAAGAAAAATATCTAGTGAAAAGTAGAGTGGATTAAATGGGAAAAGAAGGGTCATGATCTTTTGTCATAGAAGAAATTCAGCCTTTAAAAATTAGAACTGAGCAAAATGAAGCTATTGACTTTACAAGACATCAAGAAACAATAAAATAAAATCAAAAGAATGGGGACAAAAGAAGGAAATATGAAATATACCATTGGGAAAAAAAAACAACTTACCTAGAAAATAGATCCAGGAGAGACAATGTAAGAATTATTGAACTACTTTAAACTCATGACAAAAACAAACAAAAAAAAAAGCATAGATATCATATTAAAAGAAATTATCCAAGGAAATCACCCTGATATTCTTGGATAAGAGGGTGAAATAGAAATTGAAAGAATCTACATAACATCTCCTCCAATAAATCTCCAAATTACAACTCCCAGGAACGTTATGGTTAAGTTTAAGAGCTCCCAATCCAGGGAGAAAATACAACAAACAACCAGAAAGAAACAATACAAATAGCAGAGAGATTCAGTCAATATAGCACAGGATCTGGCAAATTCCATATTAAAGGATCAGAAGACTTATAATATTATATTCTGGGAGCCAAGGAAACTGGTCTACAACCAAGAATCACTTATCCAAACTGACTATATTCTTTCAGAAGAAAGTATGGTAATTTAATAAAATAGAAGATATTCAAGCATTTCTGAAGAAAAGACAAGTTTTAAACAGAAAATCTGATATTCAAATTCAAAATTCAAAAGAAGCATAAAAAGATATATAAGAAAGAGAAAAAAAATTAAGACTTCAATAAGGTGAAATTGCTTATATCCCTATGTGGAAAGATAATATCTGTAACTCTTAAAAATTATTATTATTATTATAGTAGTTTGAAGAAGTATGCATAGATAGGGTATGGCAGTTAGCTGCTTAGGGTAATATTTTTTAAATATTGAATTTTTAAAATCAGAATGAAAAAGAGGATTATACTAAAAGAAACAGGAGGAGAAAATGGGTGAAATTATATCACATAAAGAGGTGGCAGGAGATTATAAAAGAGGGGATAATGAGGGTAGTGATGGGTAGTTCATTTTTTGGCATAAGGTAGACAGACAGCAAGTAAGCTCTGGTGGTCAAGAGCTTCATGGTTCAGAGCTTCTTCCCCAACTACCATTGAGGTACTTTTATTGGGGTTATAAAAGTATAGGGGGAAGAGGAGAGCCAAGTGGTTTGATACATTAACATTATGAGGTAATCATCAGGAGATGCCAGAACCTAAAACAATAGGTAGAGCTAACACCTGGATCAGAAGCCAATATGACCTAAGGCATCTATCTATGTTTGATATGTATGCTAATTGATAAAGTAAGGAGACTGAGATAGCAGACCAGTCTTCTGGAGTGTAGCCTTTGGGAAGGGCTAGGAATTTGGCAAGGTTGAGGTTCAATTGAACTCAAGGATACAGAAATCAATCATTAGCAATACAAGAGTCATTTCTTGAGCACTCTTAAAATAATAAGTGATGGGTAATTCTTTTTTTTAAACCCTTACCTTCCATCTTGAAGTCAATACTGTGTATTGGCTCCAAGGCAGAAGAGTGGTAAGGGTAGGCAATGGGGGTCAAGTGACTTGCCCAGGGTCACACAGCTGGGAAGTGTCTGAGGTCAGATTTGAACCTAGGACCTCCCGTCTCTAGGCCTGACTCTCAATCCACTGAGCTACCCAGCTGCCCCTGTGATGGGTAATTCTTAAACCTTACTCTGAATGGATTTGGCTCAGAGAGAGAACAGTCAGACTCATGGGTTTATAGAGTCCTATCTTACCCTTTAGGGAGTAGAAGGGGATTAAAAAAGGGGATGGTGGGCAGGGGAGTAATATAAAGGAGGAGTAAAAGGAGGAGTGATTAAAAAGAAAACACTGGTGTAGAGGGAATGACTAAAAAGAGACAAGGCAGGATTAAAAGAGTAAACCAAGATAGAGGGGAATATACCGATGGTAATCATAACTATGACTGTAAATGGGATGAACTCATCCATAAAATGGAAGCAGATAGCAGAATGGATTAAAAAAACCAAAATCCTACCATATGTTATTTACAAGAAACACATTTGTGGTAGATAGGTTCACAGGGAGGAAAGGTAAAAACGTTGGAGCAGAATCTTACTAGCAAGAAGACTACCAGCAATATATCACAAGCAATATTCACTATAATCAGTTGGGATTTATACCAGGAATGAAAGGCTCATTTAATATTGGGAAAACTATCATTATAATTGACCATATTAATAACCAAACTAACAGAAATCACATGATTATATCAATAGATACAGAAAAAGCCTTTTACAAAATACAATACCTATTTCTATTGAAAACACTATGAAGCTTAGAAATAAAGCCTTTCTTCAAAATAATAAGTAATGTTTTTAAAAAGCCATCAGCATGTATCATCTACAATGGACATAAGATCAATAGTGAAGCAAGGATGCCCATTATCACCAATATTATTTAATATTATATTAAAAATGTTACTTTTAGCAATTAAAGAAGAAAAAGAAATTGAAGGAATCAAAGTGGGTAATAAGGAAACTAAACTATCACTTTTGGGTATGGCATGCTGGCATACTTAGAGAATCCTAGAAAATAATCTAAAAAACTAGCTGAAATTAGTAACTTTAACTTGCAGAATACAAAATAAGTTGTAGAATTTGCAGAATACAAAATAAACACATAAATCATCAATATTTCTATATATTTCCAACAAAACTCAGCAGCAAGATTTAGAAAGTGAAACCCCATTTAAAATTACAATCAACAATATAAAATACTTGGAAATCTATTTGCGAAGACAAACACAGAAATTATATGAAAAAAATTTCAAAATACTTTTCACACAAAAAAAGTTGGATCTAAATAGCTAGAAAAACATTAATGTTTATGGGTAGGCCAAGTTAATAGAATAAAAATTATAATCTTACTTAAATTAATTTTCTTATTCAGGGCCATACCAAGCTACCAAAAAACCCCAACATTTTATAGAACTAAAAAAATAATGCCAAAATTCAGCTAGAAGAACAAAACGTCAAGAATATCAAGAGTTATTAATGAAAAAAAGTCTGTGAAGGATGTTTCCTTAGTAGTACAAGATCTAAAATTGCACTATAGAGCAGTGATTATGAAAACAAGTTGGTATTGACTAAGAAGTAGAAGGGTAGATCAATGGAACAGATTTGGGGTTAATAACCTCTATATCTGGTGTTTCATAAATACAAAGATAACTTTTGGGATAAGGACTCACTATTTTGCAAAAACAACTGCGAAATCTGGATAACACTATGGCAAAAATTAGGTTTAGATCAATATCTCACACCCTATACCAAGATAAATTCAAAATGGGTATATGATTTAGACATAGAGTGCTATAAGTCAATTTGGGGAACATAGAATAAAATGGAGGAAGGAAGTAGCAGATCTATGGAGAAAAGAAGAATTTCTGACCAAATAAGTGATAAAGAAACATTTCAAAATGTAAAATGAATAATTTTATTATATTAAAAATTTTGTGCAAACAAAACCAATATAACCAAGATTAGAAGGGAAACAAAAAACTGGAGGAAAGATTATAACAAATTTCTCTGACAGAGGTCTCTTTTTTTCAATGCATAAAGAACTAAGTAAAATTTATAAGAATCCAAGTTTTTCCCAGTTTATAAATGGTTAAATAATATGAATAAGCAGTTTTTAGCTGAAGAAAGAAAAGCTATCAATAATCTTACCAAAAAAATGTTCTAAATCCCTCCTGAATAAAGAAATGCAAATTAAAACAGTGCTGGTGGAGTTGGTCAACTGATCCAGCCATTCTGGGGAAAAATTTGGAATTATAACCGAAAGGCAATAAAAAAATGCATACCATTTTAACTAGTAATGACACTACTAGGTCTTTATCCCAAGGAGATTTTCTTGAAAAAGGGTTATAACTGCATTTTGTTGTTGTTGTAGTTGTGGCAGCAAAGAATTTGAAACTAAAGGGATATCCTTCAATTGGGGAATGGCTGAACAAATTGTCTTATATGATGATGATAGAATACTGTTGTGCTACAAGGAATGATGAGCAGGATTATTTCAGAAAGAAGTGGAAAGACCCAAATTAACTGATGCAGAGTGAAATAAGCAGAACCGAGGGAACAGTAACTGAGATATTATGGAGTGATCAATTTTGATAGATTTTGCTACTAACAGTAACACAGTGTAAGGATGGGATTTGCGCAATGGGGGTTGGGACAAAAGGAGCCAGAGAAGGAGTTGCTGACAGTTGCTGACAGTTGAGACCAGAGATGCTCTGGAAGAAGAGGAGGAGAAGAGAGGTCTTTGGGCAGAGGACTGAGAGGAGAGAGGAGGGGGACATCTCAGCTTGGATCCAGTCCTGAAGGCTTCCTGAGGATCTTTCTTTGGAAAATGAAACCCTGATACCCTGATCAAAGCCATTCCATCATATCTCACCCATCAAGACTTCAACCTATGAATAAGCTAAGTTTGGGCTTCATTTTGGGAGCAATCTCTTACTCTCTTTCACCCATTCCCAACCTTGCAGAGAGACCCTTTTCCAGTCAAAACTTACAATTATAGGAAAGGACAAAAATAGAGAAACAGAAGGAGAAGGAGTGAGTGGAGGAGCTTAGGTGTGGGAACCTCTAGGGTTCCCACCCAAGTGAAGGACTCCATAGCAATAGCAAAGAGGGCACCCCAAAATCCCTCTGCCCTTCACCCCTTTCCCCAATTTCTGAATTGCAAATAATAAAAGCCATTCATCAGTTAGATAGCATTCCAGAGTGCCTGGGAGTCAACAAGGGAGAAGGGAAACACAGCTTCCATCTTAAAGCCAGACCACCCACTGTGAAATTAACTGATTGGGGGGAGGTTTGTGTGAACCCCATCCTTATTCAGGATCTGATTAGGATACCACATACCTCCTCTTATAGGAAAGCCTTGTCCCCAACTCCTGTGGCACAGTACAACCATCCGGGTAACCCAGTTTGGGGGTGACACCCCCTTAAAGTCTCTCATTGTATATTTGGCCCCAGGGGAGAGCTGGAAGAGAGATTCATCATACATATTCTCTCTCTCTCTCTGTCTCTCTGTCTCTCTCTGTCTCTCTGTCTCTCTGTCTCTCTCTCTCTCTCTCTCTCTCTCTCTCTCTCTCTCTCTCTCTCCAATCAAACATTGGTTATTGGCACACAACAGTGATCCAGGACAACCTGAGGACTTATAAAAAAGATGCTCTGCACCTCCAGAGAAAGAATTGTTGGAATATAAATGCAGATGAAAAGATAGGATGTATCACTTGTTATTGGAGGATATGTTTTGATTCTATGAGATTATTTGCTTACAAAAATAAATAATGTGGGAATGTATTTTGTGTGACAATACATTTATAAACTAGATTGAATTGCTGGATCAGCTCTGTGAGGAGGCAGGAAAGAAAGGAGGGAGAAAATATGGACCATTTGACTCTGGAAAACTTATGTGGAAATTTGTTATTAAAATAAAAAACATTTTAAAAAAAGAACACATAAGAGAAATATCATTCAGCATCCTACGGCTAAAGCTCACTGATTCAATAATAAATATCAGAGGCAGGATTTAAACTAAGGATTTCCTTGCTCCAAAGACAGCCAATAGACTAGCTTTCTCTACTTTTCAGACTTAAAGCTAAAGTGGAGAAGGTATTATTATTATTATTATACAGGAAGCCACCTTATTTTCTTAATCAGGAAAGAAGTAGAAAAAGATGACTGAAAACTTTGAGGGTCTGGGATGTGGAGGAGCAGAGATAAGGGACCTTGTGTCTACTGTTGTCCATCCTCTGTAAGAGCTGGTGTCAATGGAGGAGAAAGAGACATATTGGGTGCCTCAGAGGATTTGAAAAGAAAGGCTGTTTGCTTTTTTAATAAACTTAGGAAAGAAGTAATATATTGCTAACATCACTTTATACTCCAAAAATGTTAAAAATGTTTAGTAACACAACTAAAGCTCTGTGCAATTAAATGACTTATCCAAGGTCACATGGCTTATAAACTGTAGAGATTTGGAGTCATGATGCTGCCTAGTGTTATTTCTACTCTGAAAGTGGTTAGAAACACATAAAGAATTATTTTTCTTACCTTGAGCTAATCAGACAATTACTATATGAAGTAATTATGTATTAAAATGTAGAAATCAAATATGAAAAATCTGTAATTAAAAGGAAAATTTAAAGACAGCTATGTACTACCTGTCAAATTAATTTAAATTGATTATGTATGTTGAATTATGTGGTTTAACAAAAAAATTATAACAATTAAATGGTATTAAAAATAGAAAACCATTGTTGAGAACTGTTCTAAACTGAATTTAAAACTTTATTCTTTTCTTATATGATAACTGAATGGTTTTCACCTTTTGCTACAATAGATACTAGGAAATGACAACATAAAGCAGACTGTTTAAAATTGTTAGATGCTTTGCATAGGGACAATATTATAATTGGAAGTTATTGTACTGATAAAAGATTCAGCATTAAAGAAGTCATTACTATCACTTACAATATGTCATAAAACTGAATATATAACTTTGAATAAAAATTTGAAATAGTCTAGTGAAATCCTGACTTTTCTGAGATATGCATAAATATATTGCATTGATCAGTAAAATTGAGGACTTAATGAAATATATTAAATGTGTAACTACAATAACAAAGATTACTACCACCATGGCAACTACTATTTCTATTAACACTACTATTGCTGCTACTATTATTACTGTACCTTTTTAAAGAATTCCAGGTTTACAAAGTATAGCTATTTTAATGGTTAAATTGGAATTCCAACTAAATAAGAGAGTTATAAAATTGATCACCAATTGTTATCCCTTAAGTTAGGAAAACTATTAGCAGCTTTTAACGATTTTTTTTAATTGGAATATTAGTAAAAAGAGGGACATGTGGAAAGGAAAAAGTTAAGGCAACTACCTACTGAAATATGTCACTAATATAGATGGAAAGGTTTGTAGACTTGTTGGTATATCACTGAGTGAATAGGCTCTACAGGCCTATGTAGCCCTGAGTGTCAACTTATGGGCCAAAAACGTTATCTGACTATTTCACAACTTGGTAAAAACAGTAATTTAAGTTTATTTTTATCTAGTACAAGAAGAAAGGAGGAGGACCCCAGAATAAGGAGGCCCTAAGCTTAAATTCTAGATTTTCCACTCAACTCCTACTGGTTCCTTACAGAACCATCTTCAAAGTCTTCAAGCTGCTTAAATCTATACTCACTATCTAAAATGCCCACACTATTTAATCTCTCTTGACCTACTGGCCCTCCAGATTAATTGTAGACAAGGTAAAAGTTCTTCAGAGTAGAAAAAGTTTGAACTCTTGATGAGCTCAGCCTGTTAGACAGAGGCCCAAGGTGGCTGCCAGCCTTTTCCTCACAGACAGGCTTCACTGGTTGCTGGCAGCTCTCCCACACACAGAGGCAGGAAAACTTTCAGAAACCAGGAGCTTACAGGAACACCGGAAGATGGAAATTGGAAACAGGGATGTATAGGATCTCTGGATCTTCAGATAGCTGGAACACAGGAATCTCCAGCTCTCAGGAACAGGCAAGTAAACTTCCCTTAAGCAAAGACAGATCAGCCCATAGGAAGTTCTCTCTCTGCTCCTCCTGAAGGACAGGAACAATGGATCTCAACTACCACCCTGTGTTACCTTTTGAGAAATTTTCACATTCCAGAATGAGGTCTAAAATGTTCTGTGCATGTGACCAGTTTCTGTTTGCAAACTCATTTCCTTCTTCCTTTATCTCTCTTTCACTAGCCTACTCTAAAGGCTAATCTGGTGAAATGAAGCTTGCTCCCCAACAGAGTTCCAATCTCCACACAGGAACCCGAGTCACTCACCAACAAGCCAGGAAGGATCCAGATAAGGTCCCAATGCAGGAAAACCCTCGAGAGCTAAGCTCAACAAGGCAGCAGTGAACCCAACAAGAAAGTCCCTCACTCCAAGAAGCTCCAAAGCCAAAAGTCTAAGTTTGAAGCCCAAAACTCCAGTCCAAAGGCCCAAAGCTCCAAGCTGAAGTCAAAGTCTAAGATCCCCAAGGAGTCATCCTCCAAAGAAAAATATCGAAGGAGCAGAGACTCCAAAGAAGAACTCCAAAGGAGAAGCCTCAAGGAGAGGTCCCTTAGACAGGAAGTTCAGGACTTTTTAAAATCCTTTTTCCAGGTCACTTCCTGTGCCTTCCCCACTTTATGGTAACCAATCTCAGTCTTTCAATTTGCTGAGCACTGCCTGGGGGGATAGGGGGGAAGTGGCCTCTGGAGTTGTTACTCACTCTAGCAAGTGACTTGTGAACTCTCATACTTAGTGACTGGTAAGGTGCTAAGTAGGGGTACTTAAGTTTTTGATTGACTAACTTAAAAGTTGTTGATTGATAGACAAAGAGACTTTTATTCACTCTTCACACACAATAATGCACAATTCTTTAGAGCCAAACCATGAAGACCCACATTATAGTCCTACCTCTGGTACATACTAGCTCTTTGATCCAAGGCAAGTCACTTAACTTCTCTGTGTTCTGGGCAACTCTAAGAATATGTAGGAAGGTAATGAGCTGAAGGAGCAGAATTTCCTGATCTATTCTACATTTTCCCTTCTTTAATGAAATAGCAGTCCAAGTTCTGTATTTCACCTTCCTCACAATACTGTGATATGGGTACTGAAACATTATTATCCTCATTTTACAAATGAGAAAACTGTGAATTAATGATCTTAAGTAACTTAAATGATTATATAAAAGGTGTTTTCTCCCAAAGCATTTAGCAAAATCAAAGGTGATCCTTCTCCTCCTTTATGATTTTTGTCTATATAAGACAATCATGAATCTAGTCCTCTGAGGCATTTTAAAAGACATCTTGTCTGACATTCATATTTTACAGATGAGGAAATTGAGGCCCATGGAGGTTAAATGACTTACTCAAGGTCACAAAAATTGTAATCATTAGAGTCAGGAGGAAAATGGAAAAGGGAATATAAAAATTGAAGGGGAAGGAAAAAAAGAAAGAGGGGGAGAAGGAAGAGAAAGAAGAGAAAAAGAAGGAGGAGAAGAAGCAGTAAGAGGAGGGGAGGGGAGAGAGGGAGGGAGGAAGGAAGGAGGGAAGGAAAGGGGAGACAGAGAAAGAAAGGAAGAAAGAAAGAAAGGAAGGAAGAAACAAAGAAAAGAAGGAAGAAAGAAAGAAAAAGAAAGAAAGAAAAAAGAAGGAAAGAAAGAAGGAAGGACTGTATGTGGAACTATTGTTATTAATGTCGTATTTTTATTCCTATAATAACATCAGTAGTGTTCCTTTTTTAAAAGGTCATTTTTGTCCTTTGAGTTATGGAGAAAATAAATTTTAGAGTGCCTTAAAAATTGTGTCAACTTTGGAACAGATTTCTTCAGTGTGATAGAAGAATTCATATTTTAGAATCCAACTTTAATGAGCCTTTCCATGTGTCTTTAGTTTGGTTCTCAAACCACAGATAGAACCTGCTACTGGAAATTTTACTTAAATCCTTGCCAGGTTACCCTGGTCAGAGCTCATGCTCTCCTAGAATAGCCTTTGAGAGTTGTGAGTCACTACTACAAGATTATATGGCACCAGAATTCAGCTTTGGTGAGAGAGATAGAGTCAATATTATTATTTCCAATTTTCAGATAAATTTTTTTTTCTCAAAGAAGCTGAATAAATTTGTTCATTATCAGCGATCTGATATAAGGGTCACATTGTGTGAATTGTTTAGTTTTATTTATACTTCCAGAGAGAGATGATAATAGAAACACTTGAACAATTATAATCCCTACTGAAATTACTTCCATTAGATGGGACACTTAACATTCCCCCTGGGTAAAGGCATTTTCAGTATCAGTAAATGAAACAAAAGTGATCAATATGTATTATATATTCAATCTCTTAGAAATTTATGTTTTCAAGGAAGGTGAATTATAAAGCCAATAAAATGAATCCTAAACCATATTCTATAAATAATTAGTTTGTTTTGATTATCCAGGAATTGTACCTTTGCAAAAAAAAAAACAACAAAAGTGATTCTAAAATATTTTTGAAGGTAATGGAATATGGATTAGAACCACAACAAGGGGGATGGCAAGGCAAAAAGGAAGGATGTGACAGAGTAAAATATGAGGAGATATCTGAATTGTTAAAAGGTTAAGAAGATGAAGGTTTTGAATACTACCTAGGAGACAGGGTTTCCATGATGCAGTGGAATCAGCCATGAACAATAAATTAGTAGGGTCAATTTGCTGTATCTTTTGAGAATTATCATCTGGGAAACAAGAACTTTTTCTTTTAGGTTTTTAGGAGAATATTTTTGAAAGTATAATTACTTTGTTCTCCCTAGGGCACTAATTTAAAAGTATTGTTGGAAATCTTTTCTGTTTTTTTCTCCATCCTAATACCCTATCCTTCCTGATAACTTATAAGAGAACTTTGAAATATATTAGTTTTCTCTGGAAGAAATGTTTCTCTCATGAAGAGATCATCATTTGTGCCCCAATAAACTAATTAATGTCTTGCCCTGATGCTGTATACTTGCATAGATTAAACTGGGTAACACAGTAGACTTTAAAAAGCAAAAGTAACATGTATGTCTTGTGAAAATAGAATTAACTCTCCCTTAGCTATTTTTTAGATAATCAAATCAAGAATATAAATTACCCCTACTTAACACTAAGTAAGAGAGTTCATGAGTCACTTTCCTAGAGTAACTCATACCTCCAAAGGTCACTTAGCACTCCCATTTCCCCTTAGGCAGAGATAGGCAAATTGAAAGACTGCCTTTGGTTTCTATGAAGAAGGGAGAATGATAGGAAGTGACATGGAAAATAGGAGCATAAAAGGAAGAGACCAGCATGGTCTACATTCATTCCTTTCCTGACTTCTGTAGAGATTGGATCTGGAGATTGATTCCCTTCCTGGCATTTGGAGAGATTGTTTCTGGAGATTTCTTTCCCTGTTTGAAGAAGACTTTTTCCTTGGATCCTTCATCAGCTTGCTGAATGAGTAGCTGAGGTTCCTGTCTTAGCTTTAGAGGAGGCTGCATTGGTGGAACTCTGACTGAAGACACCACCAGGACCTCTGACTGAAGATTATCAAGCCCCTGCCAGGACTGAGCCTGGCTTCTTAGGAGTAGGGCAGTAGATTTATTAGAATCTGTCTCTTCATCTACACTTTTTCACTTTCACTCTTTCTACCTCTTTTTAAATAAAACTGCTAAAAGTCATTTTGTCTTAAGCTATAATATTTTTACATCAGCACTACAATATTACTTTATAATTCTCATATTTAGTATAAAACCTAAATTTAAGCTCTTACAGTATCACTAGTGGAGTTAGACAAATTTTAATTTTAATTCAGGAATAAGTATATAGAGAAATTATATGTGTGCATATATATTTTATATATTTGCATGTATATATGTATGCATATGCTTGTACATATGTTTAGAGTTATTGTTCAGTCAGTTTTTAGTAGTGTCAGATTCTTTGTGACCCCCTTTGTGATTTTCTTAACAAAAATACTGGACCCATTTGGCATTTTTTTCTCTGGGTTTTTATAGATGAGGAAACTGATGCAAACAGCCTTAAGTGACTTGCCCAGAGTCTCTTAGCTACTAAATTCTAGGTCCAAATTTGAATTCAGGAAGTTGAGTCTTTCTGACTCTAGACCCAGGATTTACCCACTGTGCCACCTATGCTGTGTGTGTGTGTGTGTGTGTGTGTGTATTTTGATTAAAAAAAAAACTCTGTACAAATCTGGACTCAGTTACCAACTAGTTATTTAATTTCTGTATATACCATTTAGCTCATCTGTAACAAGGAGATAAGGTTGTACTGCTGATAAAATGAAATCTTTTAATAATATAAAATGAGATAAAGACCTGTGAAAACTTACAGCTCTATTAAATGAGAGCTATTATTATAATTATTACTTACTTATTTATGTGCAGGTCTACTGACAGAGGGTTCCCAAATGGTTTAGCCTGAGAGACTGGGATCCCATGTATATAAATTAATATAAAAATGTAACCCCTTACCCAAACATGCATATCATCATGATGTCAACAAGTCATGTGATTAAAGGGCCACATATTTCCTGACTCTGGAAGGAGCTGGTAGAAGTCTCCTTTTAGCAGGTGACTATCTGGAAGTCAGAACACAGGACCTAGACTGTCCAATTAGAGAGCCCCAGAAAGAGTGACATCATTAGCCCTATAAAAAGAGGGCACCAGGCAGGAGCATGCTCTCCTGGACCTGAAACTCTTCCTGAACATGAGTTGGAGCTTTCTAACTCTCTCTCTTCTCTGTAGTACTCAGTACTGTGCTTAATTCTCTGCTGGGTACTGGATCTGGGGAAGCATAGAAGAATTTTGTTTGTTTCTTTGTATTAGGGTGGCATGATGGTTTTTCTTTCACTCTTTCCAACTTTTAATAATAATTATAATTTAATATTCAATATCCAAGAAAACTTTAATCATTACATATTATATGTAAATGTATATATTTGCAAAAATAGATATAGTTATTAAAATGAATGATATGGAATACCACAATATGATGGAGTAAATTGCCTTTATCCTCCTGGCATTTCTCTTTCCTAGAGACATAATCACTTTCACCTTGAGATTAATTTTGACATCCCATAATTTATAAAATATTCAAATTCCTTCTAGTAATATATACCTTCTACTTAATCTTCTCCCTTTGTTCCCTTTAGTGAAAATCCTATAATATCAATGAAAGCAAGTTGTCTAAACCCATTTTTATGGGCAGGGGTATAACCCTTGAAGCATTTCTGTTTCTAGACCACAATAGCATGTTAACTTTAGAGTGAGACTGGTCCTCCTTCAGACAGCAGAGCTTGATGCAAACTGGTTGAGCCAGATAAAAGGCTATTCAGGGATCCCTTACTCAAATCCTCCTGATCTCATGTTAACTAGTACAAGCCTTCTAGTTTCACTCTCCCAACTGATTTAATTTTCCAGATCATACCATTTCCTCTTATCTTTTGCATTTGGCAAATATGGTAACATGAACACAGCCTAATATGCTGCTTTATATTTGCTTAACTACTGATGTAGATCCTGCTTGCCTCCAAAGAAAGAGATTCATCTTTCTTTGTCCCATTGTTTGATACATCATTAGCAAATGTTCTTTTTCCCCTAGGTCAAATATGTTAAAAATGTATATCCAGTGAGTTTCTTCTAAGTGAACATATTTTAAGTTTAAATAATAATTGAATTAAACATTTTTATTTCAATAGATAATACCAAAAGGCTGGTTGGATAGAATGTTTTGCTTTTCTATTGTTTGAGAGAGCACACCATTTTGATCATTAGATTAAGGTGAAGAAGATTCTGGAGACTGGAATTCAGAAATGACATCAACTTTTTAAATAGGCAAATCCTTTGAAGGTTCATTGGAAATTCAATATTGCATGTAATGTCAGAAATTTATGGTAGCCAGTTTCAGTGACACTTCAGGAGGGGTAGTCATGGAAGTCAAATAATGGGAAAGTAATGTTTTTTCCCTTTTATCAGATCAGCCTATGCAGGGTGGAAAGAAGAACCACTGTGACACCTAGCTGCTAGCTGCCCTCCACTGGATCACCTCATTACCCTAACCATTATGCAGCCTAAATTTATTTCATCCAGGCCTTTTCTGGGCTAATAAAAGACCAAGAGTATGACTCCTGACTCAGAGAAAAGGACTGTTGGACAATCCCTGAGAGATAGGGCTATAAAAGAAATCAAATAAAATTTGATTCAATTTAAAAATATTGATGTCAATATTCCTTCTCTTATGGAATTTAGATTTTGCCAGAAGATAAGACTTGCCAATAAGTAAGCAACAATATCTGGGAAGGCATTACTTGGCCATAAAACTCCTGGGATTGGTAGTTCCTCCAATTTGAGGAAAGAGAAAATGACATGATATCAATAGTCAAATGGAAAGGAGGAGGTCTTATTGATAGAGCATACAGTAGGAATTTTAAAGAACTCCTCAGAATAAACAAGGAGACAAGAATAAAGAAGTGGCAGCTGCCAATGACTATAGTGTAGTTTATTATTAGCTCTGTTTATTATTATAGTAACCATGGCAGCTTGGTCTGACACATTCATACCCTGTCTTCAAAACAATGACTGATGACTTAAAAAAGAATAAGTCAAGAGGTGTATAAAAATGTCTTCATTTTCCTATTTAGATATTTGCTGTAATAGCAGAAGAGCTAACTATTATAGTCTTTTTCTCCCTCCTTATTGGGACTTCTTGCTACAGTAAATCTGGAAAATCTTTTTTTAAAACCAAATGCCACAAGAACAAGTTTTCTCCCAAACTTTCATCAACTTTGTTCCTCATTCAGTCACAGAGGATGTTTTCCCCTGACTTCTGATACAGAAAAAGACTATTTTTGACTGGAGATGGGAGAGGAATTTAGCAAAAGATTAAAGGAGGAAATGGTATTTTATTTAAGGGATGAGTAGTATTTAAACCTGTAAAGAAAGGGGAATAGGAGCATTAAAATATTTGAGAATGATGTGAGCACATGCCCAGAGGTGAGATACCATAGGATGTCAGGAAATAGTACAATTCATGGAGGATGTGTGAGTGGAAAAGATTAATAGAAAAGACTGGAAAAGAAAAATGGCATCAACTAGAGAAGGAATTTGTGTGCATCAAAGAAATTTTAAGGTTTACACAGTAGGAAATGGGTAGCCATGGATTTCACATATTCATGAAATCTATATTAATCATTTTGTTTCAGCCATTGTGCTGGAAAAACACAGAACCACTAAAGTGATCACAAAGAACATATTTTTTAATCAGGTCAAGGGAGACAATGCTTTTAAAGTCATACACGTAGCCACCATTGCACAGAACCCAAGCTCTTGGACTCTGGGAAACTGTCTCTGGGAAAATGAACCACTATTGGAAATTTCAATCCAATGGAAGAACTAGAGGTTTTACATGTTCTTTAGGTAGTATAGGAAAAAGGAGGGACTATTGATTGGCTTACATGGAGGCTAGGGGAGGAGGATTCCAGGGGCTTGGGGAGCAGACTAGATTCAGTGTGAGAAACTCCTAAGACAAAAAACCCATTGATCTCACCCTAAATAGGATTAGTCCTATTTAGGGTGAGATCAATGGGTACTTGAAGGTTTTAGGTCACATATAAGGAAAAAAATCCCATGAAGGAAATAAAATGAAAAATAGTATTCTTTAATCTGTATTCAGCACTCCATCAATTACTTTTCAGGCAAAGTATAATCTTTTATTGTCATATGCCTCTTGTAAGTATTTTGGATCTGTGCATTTCTGATGGTAGTTAAGCCATTCATTACTTGTGTTTTTTTTTACCTTGATATAGTAAGTCAACCACTTTGGGCTCCAGATTCATCATCTTCATAAAGCAGGACTTACATTGGAAAGTTTTCAGGTAGTTTCTAGTTTTTGATCTATTATCAAGATTATATGACTAGGCCAGGGCCCCTAGGGATTCATAAGATATGTACTCACAAACACATACATAGAGAGAACAAGTGCCATAATATTAAAATGAATATGAAAGGCCACTTTGAAAGAAACTGTCATCAAAAGGCAAGTGTAGGAGTTGAAGGAAGGGGCAGTTGTCATCCTATCTGAGTCATAGGGTTTTATTGGGCTGAAGTCTTTATGAAACAAAAGTGGGATGAATCACATATTTTAACTCACTGTGTTACTGCCCATTCACTTGGTTTGTGGGTTACTTCAGATCATGAGAGTAAAGAGAAATCACTCAATACTCTATATAGTAGGTATATTTATGTCTTGGTTTCTTGATACAAAAATCTTTAAAAAGAGAAAATATTGCCATGGTTGTCTAAACATATAGATTCCTTTACCATTCTGATGTGACTAAGATCCCTGATGTTTACTGACTTAGGCAAAGCCAAAGCCTTTTTTATTTGCCCTCCCAATTTCATAAAGATAATTTCCCTTCTGAATTTTGTACCCAGAGGCTGTCTAGATAATGAACTATAGCTATAGCTTTCTAACATGTGACATTTAAAGTGGAAAAAAAACAAATGCATTCCACATGGATTCGTCTATCCAACAAAATCTTTCTCTTTAATTTCTCCTTTGAACATCCAGCAGCCGTGGCATTTGCTATGATAAAATAGGTAGGAAAGAGATCAAATGTTAAAGGCAGAACTAAAGAAAAAATATAAAGATCTGAGTTCTATGCTTCAGGCAGCTACCTAGGAGATTAATAAGGCTAGTGAATGGAGAAAGTTTGTTTCCCAAGTGAAGACTCTTTCTTCCCCAAGTTATATACATTTAAATAACTCTTTTAACTTTAATACTAAATATATTTCAAGGTTTTTGACTCTTTATATTAAATGTTATTTGTTATATACTGATAGTAGAGAAACAGGATTCTTAGTTGGACAAGAGAGGAGAATCTAAAGGTTACTTTTCAAATCTAGTTGCCATCTAAATGGTTACTCTAAAATTTTAAGATTTATGAATACTCTGGGAAAAATGCAAGTCTATCATTCCCTAATTATCTTAGAGATCATCTCCTCTAACCTTTCATTTCACTCATGAGGAAAATGAGATTTAGAGATTTTAAATAACTTGCTATACAACTAGCAAGTAGCAAACCTAGAGCTCTGACCAAGATCTTGAGTCTCAAGGCTTAAGCTGTCTCTAGTAGGGAAATGAGGCAATACATGTGAAACCATTCCTAAACTAAAAAATGCTATGTAATTTTCAGTTATCATAATCAATCAATCAATCAATCATCATCATTGCCACTATTACCTCCATACTGCCTTCTTTATCACAATTAATTGGTTATTAGAGCCTTGCCTTTGTACAGCATTCCTTTCTCCCCTAAGTTACTAAGCTAGTCATCTATTCTCTGATGTGTTGTGTCTGGCATAATCCAACTTGTGAGAGCTGATAGTTGAATTTTCAGAACCATTTATCTGATTTGTTAAACATAAACAGTATACAGTATAAATATCTTCTATACTGATAATTTTATTTATTGATTTAAAAGAATTGATGTAAATGACAATAAAGTATTTTAGTACCTAACTTTTTACTTTTAATAATGATAGCTTTAATAATGAATATTTGTTTTCATAGTGTTAAAAGAATACTGAGAAGAATCTGGGAATCTTCAGCAATTTTCCTAAAGTCATCATTTGACACTATGTAAGTCATAGATTGAAATTAGTCATAGATTGCAAATTATCACTTGATAACATTATATGAAACACAAGTTAAACATTTAAAATGTTTCTGCATAACACATATATTTATCAATAGTGTAATAAAAATGAAATTAAACCAGAAACTGTAGTTAGAGAACTTGAACTTCAAATGTTAAAAGGTGGCTCAGGAGATAGAGAGCTAGGCATGAAGAAGGAAGGTCTTAGGTTTAAATGGGTCCTCAGACATAGCTCTTTTACTCTGGGGAAGTCAGGTACCCCAATTGTTTATCCCTTACTACTCTTCTGCCTTGGAACCAATACTTAGTATTGATTCTAAGACAGAATAAAAGTTTAAAAAAATGGAGCAGTTCTGAGACTCAGATGGATGGAATTAGTTTACAAGTAACAACCTAGAAAAACATAGCCAACAAAGTGGTTACAAAAGAACACATTTTTAAATCAGGACAGTGGAGACAATGCTTTACAGCAACCACACAAAGTTATGCACACAGGCAATATAGAGCTAAGCCCTGAGACTCTGGGGAAAATGTTTCTAGGAAAAACCCTACAAATGGGAATCTCAGACCAACTAAAGAACTTGAGGTTCTATTTATACCTTAGGGCCATGGTGGTGAAGTTGTGGCACTCATGCTGAAAAGGGCATATAGAGCCCTCTCTATGGATATATCTAACAGCCAATGACAGTTCTTCCTCCCTCCCGTCTGGAGTAAGGTGTTGGGGGACTGGGGGTATCACATGCTGCATGAAGGTATGGCACAGCCTATTTAGTCTTTGGTGAAGATGATTCCTGTGGGGGAAATTGGAGAGGAAATAGGTTTGAGGGGAACAGAACTCACAGCAGGGTACATAGTTCAAGGGGAGCAGAGCTGGAGGGCAACAGAAGGCACAGGACACTTTCTTCCCCCTCTCTCCACTGGGACTCCACATGTACCTCTTTAAGAGAACAATATAAGGTACTTAAGACTTGTGCCTCTATCACTCCTATTCAAAGTGCTTAAAGGATGCTTGATGGCTTATTATTGTTCAAGCAAGCTGGGACAAAGGTAATTCTGGGAGTTCCTGGAAGGTAAGTTCCTGGAAGGTAAGTTCCTATGTGTCAGAGTTGAATTTGGGCTTTCATAAAACAAGATTGTCACCAGTCAAGATCAGCTAATATTCTGAAGTACAAAAAAAATATAAATGTCATAAGAACTTTCAAAGACTGATAGGAGAAAATGTAAATCTCAAGTTGAATATTTAATTAAATCAGCAAAGACATTAAATTTAATTAATTATTAATTTAGTACTCTTCTTAGACATGTTGCTAGAAAATGTAGTCCAACACATGAATATATATGTGTGTGTGTATGTGTGTGTGTGTGTGTGTGTGTTCTGTCAGATAGAAAGATGAAAGCATTTTACATTATTTCAACTTATCAGAGCCATCTATTTGGCCTTAGGAAGAATTAACTTCACCTTGAATATGTGGTTGAAAACAATTGTATCACTGAAGTGAAATTTCAAAACATGAAATTGATTTGAACAGTTTTGGAGATTTTATAAATAATAATGTAGAAAGAAACAATCATCTAATTTTTGCAACTATAAAAAAGTTTAAAATATTTTTAGCATAATTATAATCAGTTGTACTGAGTATGAAAATGATTTCACTTAAATGAATGTAATTTGTTCCAGGGTCAGAAATAGCTTACCAGCAAAACACATATCAGCTTTAATAACAACAACAACAAAATTGGGTACAAGTTAGATCAAGATGTTCGTTTTCAAATCTTGGTTGGATTTTAGCCATATGTTGGACGTGCTTATGAATTAGCCAAAAAAAAAAAAAAGAAAAAAGGAATAATTCTGTGAGAAGTAATTGGTTTCATGCAAATTATAATATATGTATTGTATATTTTGTTATAATTTTATGTTATAAATCTTTGTTTTAACAAAATAACCATATTTACATGTATATAAATATGATATATATGTATTTAAATACATTTGCCAGTGTATATGTAATGATTGTATCTGTATGTATATATTTAGATATATCTGTGTAGCTACATATCTATATACATATACCTCTATCTTTATCTTTATATATACAGATATTCCTTCCACATATAACCTTCCTCATTGCGGTTTTGATATATGACAGGTGGGCATAAGAAATTAAATGAGAATTTTTGGAGAGTTTTATAGAAGCAACAGAGGACAGACAAAGGACAACAAATTACAATGAAGAAATTTAGAGGTTTTATAATCTATGACCAAATTTTCCAGATCACAGATGCACCATGCCCCTAACCCCTGAGATGTAGAAGGGATACCTCTATATATTTACAGAATGAGCTGCTGAAGTTTTAGAAGCACACCATTGTCTCAAGTCAATCTTTTTGAGTACAGGAGATATTAATTATATATACAATCAGTTGAAGTGCATAGAGTACTAATTTGGAGATCAAATTTACTAGTTTCATTTAATGTGGTGATACTGAATGCTAATCTCCTGGATTATCTTCCCTAAAATCTGTAATTATTTCACTTGTGTCTTTGAGAATTCTATATTCTCACTCAAAATCATAATATGCCTAGGACTAGAGAATGAATCACAGGTCAAGGCAATTTAACATGGTTGAAAGGATTATATAATAAAAAATGAAAATTTGAGAAAATTTGTGAAGTTGTTTAGAAAGTGATACAGAGAAAAGAAAATATGAATTAGAAAAATAAACAAGATATACATCAAAGTATCTAAGTATAATAACAGTGCCAATGAAATTCAGAAGAAATAAATAGAAGAAAAGTTTTTTTCTAGAAGGTTACAAGTCCCAAGATAATTACAAAATATTTTCACCAATTTAAAACTACAATGTTTTAAACCCTTACCTTCCATCTTAGAATCAATACTGTGTATTGGTTCCAAGGCAAAAGAGTGGTAAGGGCTAGACAATGTGGGTTAAGTGACTTGCCCAGAGGTTCACACAGCTAGGAAGTGTCCAGGCTAGATTTGAATGCAGGACTTCCCATCTCAGAGCCTGGCTCTCAATCCACTGAACCACCTAGCTGCTCCCCTTAAAATTGTTTTTAAAAAATTTACTCTATCTATTTTCCCAAGACCAATTTAACCATGATTCAAGAAATTCATAACCACATTGTCCAATGGGTGATGAATATTTTTACCATGCCAAGCCATAAAACAAATACTATTTCCAAATGCTCTTTAATTCTTTCAAATTCTTTCCTTTCTCTTCAGTGATGGTGGCAGAAGAGTGACAATATGGTTCAAAAAGGTTGAATATATCATATTTAGAAAATCATTTATCTATTAATCTTTTCATTTCTTTAATTTTTTAAAAAAATATCTTTATTTTATCCTAATAAATTTCCACATAAGCTTTCCAAAGTTATAAGATTCATTTTGTCTCCCTTCCTATTCCCTCCCCCTCCCAGATTTGACAAGCAATTTTTTCTGAGTTACAGATATTTTATCATGGAAAACTTATTTCCATATTATTCATTTTTGTAAGTGAATAATCTCATAAAACAAAAACCCCAAATTATACAACCATATAAACAAGAGATAAATCATACATTTTCATCTGCATTTTCACACTACTGACAGTCATTCAATCTTTTTTCCATGGAGAAACATCACTGTCTATGAACTTTTAAAGTGCTTCTGCTATACACTATTTAAATACAGTTGTATTTTTATAAAAAATCTAAGTGGGAACTGGCATTTTGAATTTGTTTTGGAGATGTCCCATTGTTCAAGAGTAATGAGTTACCTTCCAAATTCACCACTATGAAATATAATTAAGGCTGCTGGATTTCCAAGTATCAGATAATTAAATTTCTACTATATTTTGTAGAAAGTTGAGTGACATTAATGAAGGGCTTTGTGGAAAAGAATATGGGTTATGAAAAGGATGAGAGAAATATAATTTCAAATCAACATATGACAAAAACAGAGTAGAAAGTTTCAGGGTCAAAGAGGTATTGTAGTGGTGGTATCAAAGTTAAGAACAGGGAAAGATATGTCAGTTCCAGTGAAGGTGGACCAGTTTTAGAAATATGGATCAAAAAGGAGTTATTAATTATATTTTAACAACTCGAATTTGAAAATTGAGAATACAAGCTTATACTTCTATCCTAATCTACTTCTTGAAATAGTTGTATAACTAGGGGAAAAAGAAATTTCAACTTGTCTATGTATGGAATGAATATCACTGCTTTCTTTTCAAAGATATGATACTGTCATTAATCTAATTAAGATCTGAATCATTATTTTATGATTCTGAGTGAAAAGGGCTCCATAACTGGAAAGTGTTATTATAAAGTCAAGAAGAATGGTATAATACTTCTTCATAAAAGCAAAATAACACAATTCCTTTTCTTGCTTGGAAGGATAAAATAATCATGGAGAATGTTAAGTGGGGGAAGAAGCAAAATTATAGGTCAATCATAAAATTAAACCTTTCTCCCTTTAAAATCTAGAAGTTATCTTAAGGTGCCAAAGAAAGGGGTACTAAATTTCCACATTTTGAGACTATTTTTGGATATAAAATATTTTGGAAATGAAAATGAAATTTTATTTTAATATAAGTCACCCATATCATACTCCACAAGAGCTAATATATATATATATGTATAAATATATATGGGTCCACCTTGTAGGCAAACCAAACAGAGCATGATCTTTTTTTTTCTTTGTAAATTAAACAATGCCATCAATAAATTCTTCATTGAGCTACACAAAACCTGCCCATTTGGATACTTGAAATCAACTGATCACATAGAACAGGGGTTGGCAACCTTTTTGGCTGTGAGAGCCATAAACACCACATTTTTTAAAATGTAATTTCATGAGAGCCATAAAGTGCTCACAGTGCGCACTCCTGTAATAGTGCGAGCTTCTATAACAACGCCTGAAAAAAAAAAAGTGACTTTATGGCTCCTGCAGGAAGAGCCATATCTGGCCCTCAAAAGAGCCAGATATGGCTCAAGAGCCATATGTTGCCGACCCCTGACATAGAAGCTTCTGTTTTCAATAGGATAAATAATGCAATTGCCACCTCGCGAAGTTGTAAAAAGAATGGCAGAGTGGCAAAGGGAATGGTAAGGTCAAAATTAATGATTAAAGCTGTTTAGGACCAATGTTACCCTCCAGAAGGAACTCTCTATTGCTGCAAGGCCTTGTCCTCTTCAACAACTTTTCAGAAGTGATTTGTATGAAATCATAGCATTCTAAACTTATCAAATATGAGGGTAAAAGAAACCTGTGTGAAATAGCCAGGATATTGAATGAATGGAATGAGGATTTCAAAGGACATGGGAAAGTTAAATTGATTGAAATAAAATCCTATGGGGGGAAAAAACCCCAAAACACTGAATGTTTATGCTAAAGAAAATCTTTTTGATGTTATTAATAAAAAAGGGGAAAATTAAGGAGTCCTTAATTTTTAAAAATGTAGATTAGTTTGTAGATATTTACAAGAATAAAAGGAATTAGAGCTTGTGAGGGTCATTTGAAAGCAAACTGTCTAACTCTCTTATTTAAAAGATAAGAAAAATAAGGCACAAAGTCATATAGTTTTAGCAAGAAGCAAATGTGGGATTTAAAACCAAATTACCCTGAGTGAACTTCTCAACTTCAGCACATCAGTTAAAAATAGTGATAATATTGCCTAACTCATTTGGGTTTTTAAAGAATCAAGTAAGTTAACAAACATAAAAGTACTTTGTAAACCTTAAAATTTTTTCATAAATACTAGCTATGATTATACCTATTTAGGGGAAATAGCATGAAATTTTTAGTTAATGTTCCTTCTAAAATGTGGCATCTAAAACAGAATCTATACATGTGGACTGACAAAGACACAACACAATATGCTTTCTTTCTCTTTCCTAGTTACTATGACCGTTTTAATGTAGGCTAAGTTGTTATTAGCAGATTTTATTTTATTTTAAAAATGTGTATATTTTAGGCTGAAGGCTGGATGTGGGGATTGTGTCACCCTTGGTTCATATTGAGCTTGATTTCTCCAATTGTTGCCCATAATGCAGGGGTATGCTGGTAAGTGGTTAACAACTGAATCTCCAAAGGAGAAAAATTGTTTGTATGATGCACTTTAAAGGTCAATTTGCATTAGTAGTATTTCTCTATTACTTTATTTATTCTAGATATTCATCAAAGTGAGCCCTGTAATGCAAAAGATGCAAGAGAGGCTTTTGCTCTTGCAGGGGGCCAACTGAAAACCTTTGGCAGTTAGAAGCCTTAGAATTCTGAGAGAAATCAGTTGGTCCCTGAGCTTTGAACAGAGTAGAAGGACCAACTAGAGCTCTCCTTCGACTTTCGAGTTTTGCTTTTGGCCTGTGCTTTTGTCTCTGGACAATTTGAACCTAGCTAATTTATTTGGACCTCTCCCTGAACTTCTCCATATTATTTCCCTATTTCCCTGCCTGTTTTCCTGGGGCTCTGGGAGGCAGGGTGGCTTTTGGGTTTGTAGTGAATAGACTTTGTGGATTTAGTTTCCCTAAAAGGCAAGTAAGACATCCTTAAATTCAATCTATCCCTTTAGTATTCCCTCTACTTTAAGAGCAGCCAAATATTCCCTGGCTGAGAGAAGATTGTCCTTCTCTCAATCTAACCCATTCCCGTGATCCTCCCCCATCTTGAGTTTCTCCCTAGTGGCTGTCAGTAACCCCAAACTCTCTGTCCTTCCTGACCAACTCTGAACATTAATAAATCCCTTTGTTACCTAATCAAACTCTCTGGAGATTCATTGTGTTGAAGAATTAGGCAAGGGTTGGAGGGGAAGGAATTATTTTCTTTATTTCTTGAGGAAAACTGGAGGCATCCATCTTGGGAGGAAGTAGTTGCCCAATGCTTCCTCCTGAATCCCTTCAGTTTCACCGACAGGGAGGAACTCCTCCTTTGAGGACTTGAGAACCTGACAAGAAAGCCCTCAAGTCAGATTCAAACCACTTCTGAGTAGCCCTATTCCTTGTGTCTGTAAAAGTACCTTTCCTACCTGGAAGGGTTCAGTCTATTACCCCCAGTATCCTCTGTCTCTAGCTTGGATGTCTAGTCTGTGTTAGCTGCCTCTCCTGACCACCTCACCCTGTACCCTTACCATCCTAATACCGCCTTGTCCATTCCTCCCTAAACTCAGCCTTCCCTTTCATTCCTCTCCTAACACCTCAATCACCTTTTACCCCTCCGTTGCTCAGCAAGGAAAGAAGAGCATCCCAATTTTAGTGTCATCACCTTTTATCCATTACAGCCCTGACCTAATTTGTAGCTTTGCCAGTTGCGGGAGGTATAAAAGCTTACCTTGAAATTTAATGATTGACTGATGGAAGCAGGTTTGAGTTGACACCAAGACATTGCTACCTTGATCCCTTTAAAACATGATCTGTTGATATCTTATAGTTGAATTTTATGTATTGATTTTTAAAAATCCAATTATAGGATATCTGCTCAGATTAAAAGAATTAACACCAAAAAACCAACTATTAGATATTAACAACTCATTTTTCCATCACCAACAAAGGCTAGGAAAGAAGCTTCTCCCCAGCTCCTTAATTTTAAACTGGGAAATTAGAGCAAATTAAGTCTGAAGGTTCAGAGTTTGGTCATATCTTATCTTTTTTTGCAACTCTTCAGGCACATATTTTTATAAGTTTGGCCAACAGATTTCCCACATGGCATTATGCTCTACTCCCAATTGCTTTCATGATTTGGGACAGTAGTCTGTCTTTCCTATATTTTAATCCATCATTGTCAAAACCTTGAATGACTCTTATGATGGGAGCATGAAACACTAGATATTGGGAGAGAGGAAGTGACAAAACTTGGGAAAAGCAATGGCCAAAATTATGGAAAAATTTCAAGGGCATAGCCAGCATAAATTAATTTACTTTTCTTCAATTAAAAAAAATAAATTAAAGTCAACAAGATTGGCCCCCCCCAAAATATCTCCCCTAATAGCAGTATATATAATGCAGTAATTGTTTAGTGTCAAATGCAAAAATAAAGTTGTATATGAGTCAATTCATACCTGCTATTGTAAATATTGGTTGCCATACTCTTATGTCATAGATGAGTTACAGTATCATGTTGTTTTTGAACTTCAAAGGGAAGTTTATGAACTTAAATTTAAAAAGTCTCTTTAAAAGGTAAAAAATATTATACTTAAGTATTGAAATGGATCTGTGATCTCATCAGCTTAGGAGTTCCCTCCAATGATAGCAAGAGGAATTGATCAAACTTTTGCATCCTTCATCAATGTCCTTCAAAAAAATTCACCACAGTGAATTCACTCAAACTTTTTGAGGCCTTCATTGCTTTTTTACTCGCATATGATATGATATGATAGGATATGAGTGGAACATTCAATTTACCTGTCATACCACACTTTTGACACACAATTAGCTCATTTTTTTCTGGAAGACTGATGATTTATTTTAATTTAATTCTTTTGCTAAATTCTGCATTGTTTTTATGTTACAGCTAACTCGAAACATTACATTCCCTCTGAATGATGTGAAGGTCTATATGATAAACTGTTTTTATTTCTATTTTTTAATTTTCTTCACCCATGAACCAAAGGAAAAAGTACCATATTTTGATTGACATCATTTATTTTGGTAGAAAACAGATTTCCTACAAAAATAAAACTTTTAAAAATCAAATAACATGAAAATATATTATTTTTAATTTTAAATATGCATTTAGAAATAATCTTTTGAAATTTCGTTTCCTCACAATACACATATATTTATACAAAAATTATATAATATGTATGAACATATATAATTATATGTATGAGTGAGTGAGTGCGTGTGTGTGTGTGTGTGTGTGTGTGTGTGTGTGTGTGTACTTTTGTGATGACCCTGAGCATGTTATTTAATCTCTCTGAGCTTTTCTTTTTTCTCAACTATAAAATGAGGGATTTGAAGTAACTGAATTCCAAAGTCCTTTCTTATTCTAAATCAATGACACAATGATTTGATGAATGGGTAATTGATAAACACATAACCAATTTGAAGAGAAAATACACTGCTATAGTTTACTTGTTTGTGCTAGAGGGTAATGTCCCATTTTCTACTCACACTGACAAATTGGATCTCTAGGAAGAAGCTGTTATATCTCCCCCTCATGATTTTAGGGATAAATCTTTTTTTTAATTCTTATTTTGAATATTTTCCCATAGTTACATGTTTCATGTTCTTTCCCTCTCCCCCAAACTCCCCTAACCACCCCCCTTAGCCTACGCAAAATTCCACTGGGTTTTACAAGTATCATTGATAAAGACCTAATTCCATATTTTTGATAGTTGGACTAGAGTTATCATTTAGTGTCTATATCCCCAATAATATCCTCATCAGTGCATGTGTTCAAGCAGTTGTTTTTCTTCTGTGTTTCTCCTCCCACAGTTTTTCCTCTGAATGTGGCTAGTTTTCTCTTTCATAAGTCCATTAGGGATAATTCTGAGAGGCTGAATGGAGGTTGTTTTTTCCCCAAAAAATACTATAGCTCATATGGTCTATATAGTGTGTTCCCTGTCATAATTATGATTTTGTATCAGTTATTCAGCCAGATATAAATGACTTTTATGAAGAAGCTATTTATTAAATTAGTAGAATCAGAACAATTGATATACAACTTCTCCAAATACATCTCTTTTACTGAGCTGCTTCTAGACTTGTTTGTATGTGTCAGGTATACCTAGTTCTTTGTTAGCTCCCAATGTAGACACTGCTTCTAGCTATCATTGTCATGATAGCAGCTAGAATAGTCTTAGAGTGTTGAAAGTATTGAAGGTTTTTCTCTTAGAAGAAGCTCTATGCTTCAGTCAATAGAGCCATTAACTTGGAGTCAAAGAGACCTGAATTCAAATCTGCACACAGACATTTACTAGCTGAGTGACTTATTTTAGTAAATCTAAATTGCAGAAAACAAGATTTCCTACAAAAAATAAAACTTTAAAAATTAAATAATATGAAAATAAATTATTTGTAATTTAAAATACAAATTTAGAAATAATCTGGAAATTTTTCCTCACAATACACATATATTTATACAAGTCAATTAATCCCTGGGAAAGTCAATTAATCACTGTTTGTCTCAGTTTCCTCAACATAAAATGAAGTTAATAATAATACTTTCCCCTTAGTGTTGTTGTGAGGATCAAATGATGTAATAATTATAAAGCACATTGCCTGGTATAAAGAGCTATATAAATATTATTATTGTTATTAAAGGTAGAGGGAGGAAAATAAGGCATTATCCTTACCCTTAAAATTCTTTTTTCTCAGTAGCTTTCCTGGAAGGCATCTGCCACTATGTTTCCAGATCCTGCAATCTCAAGTTCCAAAGTAGGCTGATGATTTTTTGCATCAAGTTAACTAATTCAAACAGACTTCTTGTCTAATCTATTTGAAATACCTTGGATTAATTGATTCAATAATTTTATCACCTCATAAAAATATCAGTGCTAAATGGCATGGTGCTTTTAATTGACTTACAGACTTGACTTACATCCTTAAACAAGCAAAGAAAGTAGCAATATAGTGAAATATAAGAACTGTAGCAACAAAGTTAGCATCCCAAATCCAGCAAATAAAAGCCACTAACTTTATTATTGGTATTAACAAGTAGTGTAAATGAATGAGAAGAATAAACATTATGTTTGCATAATATACAAATAATATGAAACTAATTAATTTTTAAAAATCTCAAAAATTTACATTCAGAAAAAAACAACAACATTGAGACAGGATAGTTTTCAAAAAAATTTATTTTCTCTATTAATCAATACCAAAGCAGTATTGGTATTGATTAATAGAGAAATTAAATTTTTCCTATAACGCCATGGATGTAGTTTAAAATGTTCATTTGATCACCTACAGATGTCATGTCTTTGAAGCTGTCAGGGAAATTAAAATTCATTTCAGAATGAAATCCAGTTCTATAAGAATGCTTTCTGTGTAAGAGGGAGTGTTTGTTTTTCCCAACTCAGTTCATATGCCCATATGATTTGGTAACAATGATGAAATTTTAATATGATAAATATTTAATGTAAAATTGTGGTCATACCCAAGTGATCCCCAAGTATGAACCCTTTCTCTGACACAATTAAAGGGAATAAACTTATCAGAAGAGCAAAAATCATGCAAGCCTTTTCGGCATTTTATAGAGGCAAAGTTGTGTACATTTTTGGAGTTTGAAAGTGGGAATGCTAAGCTGTGAGCTAGGAGTGGAAAAAGAAATAGGTCCTTCAGATGGAATCATTTTTAGGAAAAGATGACAGGAAAGAAGAGAAGATAGTGTTTCTCCTGTTAAACCCCATAAGTCATGTTCTTTTGAAGAGGAGCTGGTCATAGAGGACATTGCGTTTAGATGAAAGAACAGAGATATACACTTCAGAAAGACATGGACACAGAGGGGCAATGATCCTAAGGAGGAAACAATTTCAAGGAGAGAAACAACATGTAGAAGGAGAGAGAAAAGATGACCACTCAGAAGAGAGAAATCTCTGGCTTTGGAGAGTTAAGCTGAAGGGAGTTGTTCATATCTTATAAAGGGATCATTGGGTATGACCACAATTTTAGTGAGTTTAACATCTTGTTGCCAAATTAAAACCTCATTATCTGTGACTAAATCTTGTCATTACATATATACTGAAGGGAAGGTAGATGACAAGCCTTACAACTAAACGGAAGATATTTAGCAAAATCTTCTTAGAGTATTGTAGCAGAACATAGATCACTTTTATGTTACTGCAAAGTGTGCTGGCTTTCAGGTAGCAATGGATTTGAAAGGTTTTTGAGACCAAAGAATAAATTACCTATTTCATTAATGGTCATAATAGAGATTAAGCAAATTCATTTTTGTTAAATTTACTCTTGGAACATTTTTGCAAGGGCAGGAGGATTTTTTAAAATAAGCTTAATACTATAAATTAATTTTTGCAAATACATACAATTTTACTTACTAGCTGCATAATTTTAGACTAATTCAAATCTCTTGTTCTTCCAGAAAAACAACTACAGAGTGCTTCCTAAACTCATCACAGCACCTACTACCTTGCTATCTTAAAAAGTTAGCCTCTATGCCTGTATTACAGTGCCTTTTCATTTCTGCCTTTTAGAACCGTTCTTTTCTTTCAAGGTGCTACTTAGTTGCATTTTCTTCTAGATACCTTGATCTGATCCTCTAGCTCAATGATTCCCAAAGTGGGTGCTACCCTGTTGGGTGCTGCAGCGATCCAGGGGGGCAGTAATGGCCACAGGTGCATTTATCTTTCCTATTAATTGCTATTAAAATTTAAAAAAAAATTGATTTCCGGGGGCTAAGTAATATTTTTTTCTGGAAAGTGGGTGGTAGGCCAAAAAAGTTTGGGAACTACTACTACTGCTGTAGCTGAAAGCCCTCCTTTGATCATGCTGAAAAAGTTAATTTAATTTCCATTTGCTCGTATAATATCTCACTTATCATTTAATTATACTTGTTGTCACATATATTGTCCAATAAAAACCATTTTATAAAAACCAAAACTCTGCAAAGTATCTTTGTTTTCTTAGCATTATGAATAGTATTTTATATATGGAACAGATTTTATTATATGTTTACTTTTAATCTATGATTTTACATTATACGAAAAGAGTATAGAAAAAGAAGCAATTATTGTAGATGGTCTTCTCAAGGAATTTAGTCACAAAAGGGAGGGGTGGCATGGGTTGAAAGCAAGTATGGGTATGGGTATAGATAAAGATATTTTTAAATTTTTTTTTATTTTTTAGAAAAATTTTCCATGGTTACATGATTCATGTTCTTACTTTCCCCTTTACACCCCCTTCAAACCCCCTCCCCCAAAAGCTGACAGGCATTTCCACTGGTCTTAACATGTGTCATCTATCAAGACCTATTTCCATATTGGTGTGGTTGTTTCAAATCTACGTTCCCTAATCATGTCCACATCAACCCATGTATTCAAGCAGTTGTTATTCTTCTGTTTCTACTCCTGTAGTTCTTCCTCTGAAAGTGGGCATTGTTCTTTTCCATAAGTCCCTCAGAATTGTCCTGGGTCATTGCATTGCTTCCAGTACAGAAGTTCATTACATTTGATTTTACCACAGTCTCTGTGTACAAAGTTCTTCTGGCTCTGCTCCTTTCACTTTACATCAATTCCTGGAAGTCTTCCAGTTTACATGGAATTCCTCCACTTTATTATTCCTTTGAGCACAATAGTATTCCATCACCAGCATATACCATAATTTGTTCAACCATTCCCCAATTAAAGGGCATACCCTTGTTTTCCAGTTTTTTTGCCACCACAAAAAGCATGGCTATGAATATTTTTGCACAAGTCTTTTTATCTATGATTTCTTTGGGGGTACAAACCCAGCAATGGTATGGCTGGATCAAAGGGCAGGCTGTCTTTTAGTGCTCTTTGGGGGGCTAATTCCAAATTGCCATCCAGAATGGTTGGATCAGTTCACAACTCCACCGGCAATGCATTAATATCCCAATTTTACCACATCCCCTCCAACATTCATTACTCTCCCCTGTTATCATTTTAGCCAATCTGCTAGGTGTGAGGTGATACCTCAGAGTTGTTTTGATTTGCATTTCTCTAATTATTAGAGATTTAGAACACTTTCTCTGGTGTTTATTGATAGTTTTGATTTCTTTATCTGAAAATTGCCTATTCATATCCCTTGCCCATTTATCAATTGGGGAATGGCTTGATTTTTTACACAGTTGATTTAGTTCCTTGTATATTGAATAATTAGAACTTTGTCAGAGTTTTTCGTTATAAAGATTTTTTTCCCATTTTGTTGTTCCCTTTAGATGTTGGTTGCATTGTTTTTGTTTGTACAAAAAATATTTAATGTAATATAATCAAAATTATTTATTTTACATTTTGCAATTTTCTCTAACTCTTGCTTGGTTTTAAAATCTTTTCTTCCCCATAGATCTGACAAGTATACTATTTTGTGTTCACTTAATTTACTTACAGTTTCCTTCTTTATATTCAAGTCATTCACCCATTCTGAATTTATCTTGGTGTAGAGTGTGAGATGTTGATCTAAACCTAATCTCTCCCATATTGTTTTCCAATTTTCTCAGCAGTTTTTGACGAATATTGGATATTTGTCCAAAAGTTGGGCTCTTTGGGTTTATCATACATTTTCTTGCTGATGTCACTTACTCCAAATCTATTCCACTGATCCTTCTTTCTGTCTCTTAGCCAGTACCATATTGTTTTGATGACTGTGGCTTTATACTATAGTTTAATATCTGGTGCTGCTAGGCCACCTTCCTTTTTGCTTTTTTTTCATTATTTCCCTTGATATTCTTGATCTTTTGTTATTCCAAATGAACTTTCTTATACTTTTTTCTAATTTAGTAAAAAAGATTTTTGATAGTTTGGTAGGTATGACACTAAATAAGTAAATTAATTTGGATCAAATGGTCATTTTTATTATGTTAGCTCATCCTACCCATGAGCAATCAATGTTTTTCCAATTGTTTAGATTTAGTTTTAATAGTTTGGAAAGTGTTTTATAGTTGTGTTCGGATAATTTCTGTGTTTGTCTTGGTAGATAGATTCCTAAATATTATATAATGTCTAGGGTGATTTTAAATTATGTATCTCTTTCTAACTCTTGCTGCTGTGATATATTGGAAATATATAGAAATGCTGATGATTTATGTGCATTTATTTTGTATCCTACAACTTTGCAAAAGTTGTTGATTATTTCTACAAGCTTCTTAGTTGATTCTCTAGGATTTTTTAAGTAGACCATCATATCATCTGCAAAGAGTGATAGCTTAGTTTCCTCATTGCCTTTTTTAATACCTTCAATTTCTTTTTCTTCTCTAATTGCTACTGCTAGTGTTTCTAGTACAATGTTAAATAATAGAGGCGATAGTGGGCATCTTTGTTTCACGCCTGATTTTATTGGGAAGGCGTCTAATTTATCCCCATTGTATATGGTGCTTATTGATGGTTTTAGATATATACTGTTTATTATTTTTAGGAAAGGTCCTTCTATTCCTATACTTTCTAGTGATTTCAGTAGGAATAGGTGTTGTATTTTGTCAAAGGCTTTTTCAGCATCTATTGAGATAATCATGTGATTTTTTTGTTAGCTTGTTGATATGGTCAATTATGTGGATGGTTTTCCTAATGTGGAACCATCCTTGCATTACTGGTATAAATCCCAGTTGATCATGATGGACAACCCTCTTGATCACTTCCTGGAGTCTCTTTGCTAGTATTTTATTTAAGATTTTTGCATCTCTGTTCATTAGGGAAATTGGTCTGTAGTTTTCTATAGTTTTCTATAAAACCTTATAGAAAAAAATTTTTCTATAATATTCTATATATTTCTATAAAATTGATTGAACTTATTGGGTCACTTAAAGAAAAGATTTTTTCCTCTCCCTCCATTCTCTTAATTACCTTATGGTGATTCTCTTGAATTCTGGGTTTGGGATACAAACTCTCTGTTTAAGTCCATATTTTTTTTCTTTATGAATGCTTAGAAGTCCTCAGTTTTATTGAATGACCATACTTTACCTGCAATTATATAGTCAGTTTTGTTGGACAGTTGATTCTTGGTTATAGATCATGTTGTCTTATGTTCCAGAATATTGTGTTCCATGCCTTCTGGTCCTTCAATGTCTACATACTGAATGCAGCCAGATCCTGTGTTATCCTAACTGTGGTTCCCTGATATTGAATGACTTCTTTTTAGCAGCTTGTAAAATTTTTTCCTTGGTCTGGTAGTTTTTGAATTTGGCTATAATATTCCTGGACATTGTCGGTTGTGGATTAAATGTAGAAGGTGATCTGTGGATTTTTTCAATTTCCACTTTTCCCTCTTGTTCGAGAATGTCAGGGCAGTTGTCTCTGATAATTTCTTCTAGGATGATGTCTAAATTTTTTCTTTTATCATGATGTTCTGGTAAACCAATAATTCCTAAGTAGTCTCTTCTTGCTCTATTCTCTAGATCTTTGTTTGAATCAATGAGGTGTTTCATATTCTCCTCAAATTTTTCATTTTTTATTTTGTTTTATATTTTCTTGCTGCCCTGTGAATTCATTTGCTTATAGTTGTTGTTGAGTTCTGATTTTTAAAGACTGAATTTCATCCCTGGCTTTTTGGTCATTCTTCTCCTTCTAGTCTGATTTCCTTTGTAGATCATCTTTTGCCTTCTTTGCTTCATTTTCAAGCTGGCCAATTCTGGTTTTTAACACTTTATTTTCTTGTTTTAGTTCATATATTTCTTTTTTTTCAAATTGTCTTCAGCCTCGCTTGCCTATCTTGATTGCTTTTTGAGTTCCTGAAGTTCTTGAGTTAATTGAATTTTGAGATTTTCCAAAGCCTGTGTCTAATTTGCTGGAACTCCTTCCACTTCTTCTATTTCTATTTCATTTGCTCTCTTTTCACTTCCTTGAAAAAAGCGGTCAATTGTCATTTCTTTTCTCTTTTTCTGTTGTTTACTCATATATTTCTTTTTCTGTTCTGCTAGTTTTAGCAGATATATTTTTTAAACCCTTAATTTCGGTGTATTGTCTCATAGGTGGAATAGTGGTAAGGGTGGGCAATGGGGGTCAAGAGACTTGCCCAGGGTCACACAGCTGGGAAGTGGCTGAGGCCGGGTTTGAACCTAGGACCTCCTGTCTCTAGGCCTGACTCTCACTCCACTGAGCTACCCAGCTGCCCATTTAGCAGATATATTTAATGATCTTTGATGAAAAATCTTCCCTCAGCTGGCAATGGAGGTTTGTAGTTATTTTCTCTGCCCTCTGAAGACTTCTTGTCTGTCCAGTTGTTGGTATTTAGTCTGTATTGATTAGATTAGGCTGTACTGCTTAATCTGCCCTGAGGCTAAAATCTCAAGAGAAGGGAAAAATGTGGGGGGACAAGAAGGAGTGTTTTTGCTGAGCTGAGCTGTCCAGCAGTAGGGTCTGCCTATGTTGTCCTTGTGTTTGATCTGGTTTTCTTTCCTCTTGAAACCCTTTGTTCTCTATCTGGGTGTGATGTCTGAAATCTGAGGTTTTACTCTCTCTAAGCCACCATCTTCTGGGCATTTTTGCTGTGTTTCTCTAGTTTTCTCCTCCAGTCACCTCTCCACTGCCTGTGTTCAACTCCCTGATTCTAGAGCCAGCAAGTCCCTCTCTCTGTGCCATGAGCCTACTCAACCTCAAATTTCAGGGGCCACTGTAGAATCTGTACAGCACGCGGGGTAGGGTTCCTGGGATTCCCCTTTCATACCCTCAGACCCAACAGTTCAAGAATTCAAGCCTTTTTCTTGGTGTACCTTTTTAATTTTACCTCAGTAGGGTTCCCCCTGCTCTATCCCATTATTAGATGTATTCCTCTTTCTTCTCAAAGCCTATTGTTTTCTATCTCAGTGTGTAAGAGAGCGGAGGTTTTAAAATTTGCTCTAAGCCACCATCTTCCTGGTAAGGCAAGATTTTTTTGAAGATGGGGGACATTGTATCTTCATAGGTAGTATGATAACACCCAGTCAGAGAGAAATTGAAGGCAAATGAGAGAGTGGGAATAATAAGGGCAATATCACATGGAGCTTTTAGGATAGAATTGAATCTTTAATATAAGTGGAAGTATTTGCCTTGGCAAGAAGAAGAGCTATTTCATTATATGAGATGGATGTTGAAGAAGATAGTGGCAGAAAGTATGTGGGTGGTGTAAGATGAGGATGAAAACAGAAAAGAAGACACAGGGAATGGTGTCATTTTTTCCCAGTAAAATATCACTCCTTGTCTATAGAAGAAAAGGTCATTAAAAAAGGAATCTATGAAAAATTTGAACATGGATAAAAAGGTTTGGAAGAAACACTGTGAAGTGTAGGATATTGAGTTGAGAAGAGACGCATAGTAGGATTGCCTAACAGCTTTGAGGGCCCAGTTGAAGGTTGGTAACATCATAGTAGACACAGTCAGAGTAATCATTATGGTTATTAGGATAGTGAATTAAATAGAGAGATAAAAGGATTGCTTTTGTAGAAGTGAGAGCCCAGTTGATATCATGTAACATAATTTATAATGCACCCAGTCAGCACAATTTTGTGATATTCTCTCTGTGTTCAATAGTATATATGTAGGAATAATTGCAGAAAGTGAATGGCAGAAGATCCAAGACTTGGTTTCATCTATATGAAAACGTCTGGAATTGGGAGATGGAGTTTCTTGTTTGAAAAGCAGCAAGGATGCCAATATCACTGACCCAAAGTATACATGGGATGAGTGGTGCCTATAAAGTGTAAGAACAAAGCACTGAGAATATTGCTAAGAAGCAAGATAGATAGAGTACTGGAAGACAGTCAGGGAGACCCATGTTCCAATCTGGTGTCAAACAGTTATATGTTATACAACAGGGATAAGGAAGGAAGGTGCTTCTATAAGCTGAGTCTGACAAACTGGCCCAAGATCCTCAGGTGGTAAATGGATCTAGCCTCAGTGAGGATTGTGATGCCTGGGTGACCACCAAGGTGTGCTGTTAACCGCCAGGGCTTATGCATGATCAACTTAGCTAAGCACCTGACCCCACAAACAGTGCCCAAGCCAAAGTTATTAAGTGAGAAGCTGTTTATATTTTTCAACATCTGCTCTGGTTCCTTGGCTTGGGGTAAGGTTAGATGATAAATGTTGGTAATAGGGTTAGTTGTCGGTATTTAATTGGATAATGCTAACTGACTGCACTTTTGATAAGTTCCCCTTTCCCCTTTGGCTATAGTTATTCACTTGCTCTTGGAATGAATGCCAGTCTTCGCTTGAATCAAGTTTCAAAGGGGTTTAATGCTTTAGACTTAAAGGGGTAGGATTCAGGATAAGGAAAGAGGTGTTGGGAATGGCTAAGCTAAATCTAATGAGAGCTAAAGTAAGTTAATCAATAAGCAAAAAGTTGGTAATGGTAATTGGCTGGAGATCCTTCTCCCTGTCACAGACCATGGTCAGACCCAGCCATGGTCTAGACCAGGGGTCAGCAACCATTTTGGCCTTGAGAGCCATAAACACCAGGTTTTTTAAAATGTAATTTCATGAGAGCCGAACAGTGATCACAGTGCGTAGTCCTGTAACAGCCGCTGAAAAAAAAATGACTTCATGGCTCCTGCAGAAAGAGCCATATCTGGCCCTCAAAAGAGCCAGATTTGGCTCGAGAGCCACACGTTGCCAACCCCTGGTCTAGACCAAAGGAAAGGAAGGGATAGTGATAATCTTCTTGATATTACATAGGTGACCCTGGGTAAGTCATTTAACCTCAGTCTGCCTCAGTTTCTTTACCTGGAAATCGGGATGATAATGGCATTTTTTCTGAGTTGTTGTGAGAATAAAATGTGATGAAATTTGTAAAGTTCTTTGTAAATCTTAAGGTCCTACATGAATTATTATTATTATAATTATTAACAACAAAAAAGTCTCTTTCCTCAGGGAATTTATATTCTACTAAAAGTAATATACACAAATAAGTAAGTAATAGGTACCAGACCTGTAATTTAATTAATTAAATGGTAAAAATCATCTCAGCAGACAGGCTACACCAGGTTAACAGACTTCAAACCATCGGTAAGTGAGAGGGTTGCCCACCCAAGCATGTGAAGGCTTTTCCTAATAGAATGGACAGATGAGAACACACTTATAATGGCCATAAAGGTGGAAGAATCACGTTCCATGGAATTCTTAGACTTAAAAGACACCAAGGTTATTCACTGTGTACTAGGCGATTACCAATCTTCTTGACTTCTGTCTTGCCACTGGATAGCAATGACTTTATAAGAGAGAATGAAGCTGACAGCTCTGCCTCACTTCATTCAAATTCACCAGCAAGTTATGACATCACCCATTACTCCAACATGATGATGTTATTGGTCTTTTAAAAAAACAAAGGATGAACAGTAGCAACACTTCATTTTAGGAACTCTAGAGAGAAGAAATGATTTTAAAAAAATAAGTAGATAATTTATTTGCAGCTTACATTAGAGTTGAGGTCTGTAACCTAAAATTCAAGAATTTTCATTGTTTAATTTTTAATTGATAACTATATCAATACAATTAAATTTCTTTTCTAATCCTTAATATTTCATGATTTAAAATGTTATTCTGAGTAGGGTTTCATGGATTTAAATAGAGGTTCAGAATATAAAATAGAGGTTTAGAATACAAAATATTTGAGGAACCTCTGACTTAGGTATATATAAAAAAATACTGATGTAAGCAGATTCACAAAGCCAATATGGTTCAGGTGTAAGCTCAGTTGTTAGCTCCCTTTCAACTTTAAGATGTCCAAGCTAAAAGAAAAGTAAATAAAAATTGAAGCTAAGCGATTTAGGGTGGAAAGTGGAATGACTGTTTAGGAAATCTAGAAAGGCTTCTCAGAAAAACCAGCAATTGAGTTAATCCTTGAATGAAGCTATGATTTCCAAGAAACTAAATTGAGCTGTCAGTACATAGGACAGAGAAGACACAAACTGCAAAAAACAATTTAAAAATGCAAAAACTATGTGTAAAGGCACATAGGCTAGAGAGATGTTTCATGAAGTGAACATGGAGAAGGTCAGACTATTTGAAACACAAAATGCATGAAGAGAAGAGATATAGGTTACAAATCTGACTATCAATAAGTCTATTTCCCATCTCTAGATAGGCTGGCTTAAACCCTTGTCTATATCCTGGACATATGAAAGTTTCAGGATGAAAACTAAGAAACCAAAGCTATTATTTTTGAAATGGACCTGAACCAAACTTTTCCAGAGGATTCCCAAAATGCTTGAAGGATTAAAATAAATGTGAGCTTACCCATGCTTCTAAATATAGAAGGAAATAGGTGAAGTTTCTTTGCTTTGTTTTTGGTTTTCTAGGATTATTTTCTTCTGAGATAAATACTGTATATTCTATAGTTAGATCTTTAGCCCATCAAAGACTAATGGGTAGGGATCAAAGAGTTTAGAGTAAGAATTAATCATAGTGATCATCTAAGCAACATTTCTCATATTAAAAATTAATTGAATTTAAAGTTCCTAGGTACTTGAGTACTTGAGAGTCAGTGACTTAACACTATTAGCATCACAGATTTAGAACTAGGAGGGACTTTAGAAACAACCCTAAATTTGGTATTTCAAAATATTTATTTGACATTCTCTTCCAATCATACTAGAGAAGAATCTCCATTGTAACATGTCTGAAAAGTGGCAACTCAGCTTGATTTTGAAGACCTCTAATGCCGTTTTAGAAGGTAATGTGGAATGCTGGAAAGGACCCCAGATAGGGAAATGATCTTGAAGTTAGAAAGGCTTTGTTTCAAATCCTGGTTCAGATATTTACTAAATGTATATAACCTTTGACATAACACAATGTTTTGGGGCTTTAGTTTCCTCATTTGTAAAATATGTATTAGATTTGATGACCTCAATAATTCCTTCTGGCTCTAAAACTATGATCTTTTGAGATGACTTTACTACGTCTTGAGATACATAATTCTAGTTGCGTTTATCACTAATTACTAGGAATTTGTTCTGGCATATTGAATGAATCTCCATTTTTTCAATGTCCACATACTTCTCCAGTTCCTTTATAATCCATCTAAGGAAACTGGGACCCAAAGAAATATAGTGACAAAGGCAGTAAGCCATAGAGGAAGAATTTGAAGTTAAGTTCCCCGCATCCATAAGAAGCACTCTTTATACAATATCATCATGTCTCCTGAAGGAATTGTATTTTATAAGTTTTGAGTAAGTAGATGTCTACAACCAAGAATGCTCTGACAGTAGAAAATAAATGTTAATGACATACGCAAAATAGAAGAGGAGCTATCAACAGTATGCCTTGCTATTAACTATAAAAGTAAAACATATGGGCTTTTCATTTACCAAATTTGAAGGATCTGTTGAATATAATTTATCAAGTAGATAGATTGTGATGACAGCAGTGTAAAGAATACAGATGAAAAAGAAAATACTGGTTTTTGAAATGTGAGTTGAATAATTTATAGATATTTTCAGACAATTTTAAAATAACTGAGTGAAGATAGTTTGATATTATTAGACACCATTGAGTCTTAGGCTTGGCCTGTACCATCTTTTAATATGAAAGAAATATTTGCCATCCTGTGGAGTTTTTTAAATGATAAAGATTTTTTTATCATTCAAGATATTATGGAAAACCAAATAGTGGTAAAATAATTTTGTTTCAGAGAGAAGACAGTTTCTTTCCTAAATCACACTTGTTAAGCATTTTTGTTAAGCATAGGAACAAGTCCCAATGATTGACTTAGCATTTCTTAGAATGATAGGGATATTGAAAAATGATTACTAAAGAAATTCAAGTCTAATGCTCTTTCTGCTATTTGAATCGTGGTGGTGGTTATTTAGTTCTACAGTTGTATCTGACTCTGTGACTCGATGAACCATAGAATTCGAGGTCCAAGTTTATGTTCATTTTTCCATGGCACTATGTATCCTTCTCAATCTCTGCCATCCCCAACACTTTGCTTTCAATATTTCTTCAAATCAAGGTCTTTTCCAATATGCCCTTTCTTCTCATCATAGGGTCAAAGTATTAACATTCCAGTCTACACTGTAAGAAGATAGTGAATGTCCTCAGACCATAATTTGTGATTTTGAGTTCTGTATTAAATAAAGGTTAAACATTTAATACATTTGTTCATATGCTTTGTTAAAAAGGAAAAATGATGGAATTGGGAGAGACTTCCGGTTAAGATGGCGGCAGAGTAAGGAGCAGCTGCTCAATCTCTCCTTACTGAAGCATACAGGACTCCTCAAGGGGACATAAAAATGAATCCAGACAAACGAGGGAACCCCACAACAGGGCGCAGCATTGAAGGTACGTGGAAGCATGGCATTTCCACACTATAAAGGGGTGAAACAGCTCTCACTAAAACGCGAGAGGAAGAAGCCCATCACACCACACACAACACCAAGGCCAGTGCACAGGAGTGAAAGCAGGCTTGGGGCAACCAATAAATCACTAGCAGCCCCAGGGATTGTACCTGAGAGCTGCAAGACATGGGACTCCAGGTGGCTGGGGGGCACACACGGACTTTCCTCAAGTGTCAGCTCATGTGAAGACATTGCCCTAGGTGAGGACAAAGATCTCTAACGCAGGGACTTAACTCAGGGTCTGCACTGGTGAAGGCATTGCCTTAGGTGTGGACAAAGATATTGAATGGAGGGACTTTCCCAAGTGTCTACAGGGGTGAAAACATTGCCCTAGGCACAGACAAAGATCTTGAACACAGGGACTTTCCCAGGCTTCAACAGGGGCGAAGGTATTGACCTAGGAGTGGACAAAGATCTCGAAATCAGGGACTTTCCCAAGCATAGGCGAGGGTGAAAACATTGCCCTGGACGAGGAAGAGGACAAAGAACTCCAGCACATGGACTTTCCCAGGCATCTGAGCAGGTAAAGGCAGTGCCCTAGGCGAGGACAAAGATCATCGAGCCCAGGCTTGGACCTGGAGAGGGGACCTGGTGCAGATGGGAGCGCGGCTGTGGAAGCAGCCCCTGAGACTGCTGAAGGAGCCTCAGGCAAAGGGGCAGACCGGGGACTACCAGGAGGCTTGACCCCAGGACAAAGAGACCGGAGCCCTCGGGAGCTTAGAAAGCACAGGCAGACCCTGAGTGTGAAGACAAAGCTGAAAAGGGGCGGGGCTAACAATAGCAAGCCGAGAATTCCAGAAGAAAAAGATTATCAAGAAATTATCAAGAAATTATCAAGAGGAGGACAAACAAGTATCCAAACCTTCCCAAAAAAATGAAAACTAGTCACAAGCTATTGAAGAGTTCAAAAATGAGATGTTGAGGAAGATGGAAGAGATCTGGCAAGAAAATAACAGCTTAAAAGGCAGAATTTCACAATTGGAAAGTGAGGCAAGTCAACTAAAGACCAAAAATGACCAGATTGAAAAGGAAAACCAAAAGATTATAACCGAAAACAAGTCCCTAAAGGCTAGAATTGAGCAATTAGAAGCCAATGATCTCTCAAGACAACAAGAACAAATAAAACAA
>NC_058131.1:197702799-197716094 GCF_016433145.1 Gracilinanus agilis | reverse complement strand
GTGATGGAATACTATTGTGCTAAAAGGAATAATAACCTGGAGGAGTTCCAGGTGAACTGGAAAGACCTCCAGGAATTGATGCGGAGTGACAGGAGCAGAGCCAGAAGAACATTTTACACAGAGACTGATATACTGTGATAAAAATGAATGTAATGGACCTCTGTACCAGCAGCAAGGCAATGACACAAGACAGCTCTGAGGGATTTATGGTAAAGAATGCTACCCACATTCAGAGGAAGAACTGCAGGAGAGGAAACATAGAAGATAAACAATTGCTTGAACACATGGGTTGTGGCAGACATGATTAGGGATGTAGACTTGAAACTACCACACCAATGCAACTAACAACAATTTGGAAATAGGCCCTGAACAAGGACACTTGTTACAACCAGTGGAAATGTGCGTCGGCCATGGGTGGGGAGAGTGCGGGGGGTGAAGGGGAAAGTAGGGGCATGAAGTATGTAAACATATTAATAATGAATATTAATAAATGTTTAAAAAATATAAAGGAAAAATGATGACAACAGTCACATAGAGTTGTTTAAAGTTATCACTTTAGCAAGATCTAGTATATTGGGAGGCACAGATTTAGAATTAATAAATTTGAGAATTGGAAAACAGTATGGAGTCCTGTAGTTGGTAAGCAAACCACCCTATTCACCTTAAGAGTCCTTCAAGTTGTCACTATTACATAGTACATTGAAGAAATTATTCTCAATGAGGATGGGAATGCCATCAGGATTGTATCCACTTTAATAATTCAAAGAATCTATAATTTTGAAGTAATACAAACTGAAATGAGCAGAATCTGAGTGCTGTACTTTGTAACAATACCCCCACAACTCATGATGAAGAAACCTGTCCACTGCTACAAAAGGAACTGATGGAATCTGAATGAAAATTGGAGCATATCATTTTTTATTTCATTTCCTTCATGAATTTTCCTCTAGTGCACTTGTTATGTATCTTCTTTCACAATGTGATGAACATGAAAAATATATATTGTATGATAACACATATACAACCTCTATTACATGCTATCTTGGGGAGGGGGAGGTCTGAGAGAGAGGAAAAGGACATGAAACACAAAATGTCAGGAAATTATTATTAAAAAGTTTTGTTGATATATAAAAAAGAAAAATGAAAATAATGAAAATAATGGCATATATGGACCTTCCAATTTTCTAATTTTGAAAGTTTCTATGATGAATCACATTTCAGATATGTAAAAATCTCATTCAAATTTATAAGATGAGCCCTTCTTGTGTTGATAAATATAGATGCAAACAGCAATGAAGAGAAGATGCCCTTGTTATCTCTTACTTTATGAAAAATGCTTCAAACTACCAATAATTAGAGAAATGAAAATTAGGACAGCTCTGGGGTTTTACTTCATGCTCATCATATTAGCAGAGTTGGCACAATATAAAAGGAGAGTGGAAGAGACATATGATGGAGGGGCTATGGGGAAAAAACAGGCATATTTATGTGTGGTTACTAGAGCTCTGAATTGTCCCAGCCATTCTAGAAAGTATTTTGAGCCTACAGCCATGAAATTGATAACCTGTGCATGGCCTTTGTCCCTGTGATAAAATTATTAGGCCTATATATTAAAAAGGTCAAAACACAGTGAAAGGACCTAACTCTAATATATATATATATATATATATATATATATAAGCACTTTTAGCAATGGTAAATAATAGGTAATTAAAGAGATGTCCAACAACTGGGAAATGGCAGAAAATGTTATGGTATATTGCTATAATGGAATAGAACAGTGCTATATGTAATGAAAAAGGAACCAATTTTAATTTTATAGAATTTAGGGAAGTTTACTTTGAAATTAGGCAGAATGAAGTCATCAGAATCAGGAGAATAATTTGCACTAGGATATTAGTGTTGTAGAAATGAATACTTCTGAAAGATTTCAGAACTCTGAGCAATAAAAAGATCAAACATGATTCCAGACACCAATGATAAAGGATGCTGCTCAGTTTGTGGAAGACAGATATATTATTTTGGATACATTTATGGTGTGAATTCATTTTCCTTGACTATACTTATTTGTTGCAAGGTATTTTATTTATGTGTTTTACCATTGGGGTGTGATGTGAGAAGAAAAAAATGTTTCAAAATTTTCAAACTATATACTAAAGAGAAATATTTAAACTTGTTCTATCACATTAATTTTGTAACAATATTGTAATAAGTAAAAGATGAATTATAGCAGCCAGTGCTGTAAATGACCAATATTATATTTTTATAATTAAAAATAAAATTTTGCAAACCTAAAATACTTTGGCATTTACAAATGGCATGTCTCTCCAAAACTCTAGGATTTTTTGTTTTACAGTCAACTTATTCCTCTCCAATTCTTTGTGACCTCACTTGTGGTCTGTGGGACAAAGATGCTGAGATGTTTTGCTATTTCCTTCTCCAGATCATTTTTACAGATGGGAAACAATAAGCAAGTAGGGTTAAGTAATTTGCTGAGAGTCAAATAGTCAGTGAGTGTTTGAAGCCAAATTTGAACTCACAGAATGAGTCTTCCTGAATCCAGGCCAGGCACTGTGCCACCTATCTGCCTTCTAGTAATTAGGTAATGAAAAAAAAAAAAAAAAGAAAAAATATGATTACCCCATTTTACAGATGAGGAAGCTTAAAATCAAAAAAGTTAAGTGGCTAGTGTCATTACCAGAGCATAAAATTTGATTTCTAGTCTCCAAATTCAGGATACAATCCTTTATATTTCTTAAATCCTATATTTCTTAAATTCACAAAGACCGTACAGTGAAAGTAATTCTATGGTAAGCTAGCAGAAATGAAGGCAAAATTAGAAATCCTTTCATCCCTCCAACCTGTGAAATCTCCATTGACTGTTATATCTCTCACATACTCTAAATTGTGTCAATCAGGCTTGATGTTGTCTCCTTCAAGGCAACCACAGTGTGAACTCTAGAATATGCTTTTTGCTGTTTTCTACTCTTTAAGGGAAATCACAATAACTATGTGTGAAGGGCAAAGTAGACAAAAAATGTAACTTTCCTACTTTAACATGCCTGGGACTTAATGAAGAAATCTTCAAGTTTAAGAGTTGATCTAAGCACTCTATCAGGGATCCTGCTGTTCAATGCAATAGTTCTAATTGCCTACCTGTCTTTTATTTTTCCAGTTCAGGTTATGGGTGAAGAAAAATTGGAGTACTTGATTACATGCTAGGATATTCACTGAATTACTAGTCATTTCAAATCTCGAATTCAAAATTCATTACTTGTAAAATGCAGAAGAGAGAAAAACATTATAAATACTTGAAAGCTACACCCCCCTTACATTTATTTATCTAATAGGACTTGATGTTTCTGTTACTCAATTCACTGATATGAAGGCTTCTATTTTTTTTTGGCCATATGTGTCTCTACTATGATTTAGCCAAGCACAAGTATTCATTCAAGTCAAGTCACCTCACATATATTTAATGAATTATTTACAAGGCACTAGGCCAGGTGCAGGGAATACAGAGACAAAAATTAAATATCCTCTGATCTAATGGTTACATTTTCCTGAGAGATACAGGAGGGACCCAGGAAATTAAAGCTAATTTGTGGAGAGAGAAAAGTTGGGGAAGGTCATGAAAGACAGTGTAAGAAGAAACAACTAAATTGAATCATGAAATATTTAAAGACAAGGAGATAAAAAAAGAGATGCATTTAAGGCATAGGGCATAACATGTGAAAAGGTATGCAGAGGAATAACAAGTTTGAGGAATACCTATTATGCTAGTTTGGTGCCAAGAGAGAAGTTGAGTATTAGATTCACAGGAAAAAAAATAAAGATTAGATATTTATGTCAAGTCCACTGAGGACATTTGCTATGTGTGACCCTCTATAAGTCACTTAATCCTCTTTGCTTCAGTTTCCTCATCTGTAAAATGATCTGGAGAATGAATCGTAAACTAATCCATCATCTTTACCAAAGAAAACTCCAAACGTGGGCATCAAACATGACTGAAATGATGGAACTGCAACAAAAGAAATCTAAGCCTAAAAAGATTCCTGCCCAAACTTCCATTCAGATCTTCCACAAACCTGAAGAAACATCAGAAATGAAATCTTGTTAAAGAACAAAAAAACAAGAAAAGAAAAATGATAGATTTGAAACTATGGACCAATGTAAGTAGCTACACTTGACCCTGAAGGAAAAGTGAATGAAATCCAGTTGTAGTTAGTTTTATTCCTTCAAAAGCCACTGAAAATATAATGCAATCTTCAGAAAATAAATTGCCCAAGATAAGAGAAGGTTGAGAAAACCTTGTATTCTATATCACAGAGTACAACCATTAGCAAAAGGGAGGGATTAAAAATAAGGGAAAGGAAGAATATAAGGGGAAAATGTATAAAAACCACCAATTATTTTAAATTAAAGAAAATACAATTAAAGATATACTCAAATAAATATTACAAGAAAAAGGAAATTGTACCAATGCTTAATGAAGCACAAAAATGCTTTGTAAACCTGAGATCATGAAGCAAAATTATTTTCCAGAGAGATTCAAAGAGAAAAGAAAAATGTAAGAGAACATGGCAGAAGAAAAAAAATATATAAGAAGTTATGAACTTTATAGAAGAAATAAATAAGCAGAATAGAAAATCTTATACCTATTTTCTTAAGACTCTCAAAAGTGAAAAAAAACATGAAGGGAGATGGGAAATAAAGGATAGAGAAATTTGTGGTGAACTCTAATTAAGTCCTTAGGTAAATAAGGAAAAAATAACTCTTATAGTATCTCAGCAAGAAGAGGAGCTACAGGAGAATGAAAAGAAAAAAGGTGGAAAAAGAGAGAAATTGAAATCAAGGAGAATAAAAGAGAGTAATCCCAATCCAGTGGTGGTTACTCTGATGAGCATCTTATGTGGGAAGAGTTGTATGTCTCTTACAAGAGATGGAAATCATAGTGTAAGAGTTTAAAAATATTTATGCAGGGGGCAGCTGGGTAGCTCAGTGGAGTGAGAGTCAGGCCTAGAGACAGGAGGTCCTAGGTTCAAACCCGGCCTCAGCCACTTCCCAGCTGTGTGACCCTGGGCAAGTCACTTGATCTCCATTGCCCACCCTTACCAATCTTCCATTTATAAGACAATACACTGAAGTACAAGGGTTTAAAAAATATTTATGCAGTCAAAATTATCTATTTTATGTTATATAATTCCCTCTATTCTTTGGTTAAGAATGTATACCCTACTCATAGATGTAAAAGTCATGTCATATTTTTTTCTTCTGAATTTTTAATAGAATGAACTTTAATAATCATATCACATATTTATTTTTAATTTGTTGGTGAATGTGATGTAAGGTATTTATATGACTATTTTCTACTATTGTGTATTCCAGTTTTCCCACCAATTATGCAATTTAATATACTTCCCTGGATGATAATTTTTTTTTGGTTAATCTGTCATTAGTTTGTAATTTCAACTATTTCTAAATATTCATTAACTTAACTGATCTATTCTATTTTTTTAAAGTATTACTGTTTTTTGAGACTGTTGCTTTATAATATATACATATATATGGAGAGAGAGACAGAGAGAAAGACAAGGAGACAGAGAAGTTTACAAGTGTTATTTCCTCTTTATTATTATTTTTATTATTTTCCTTGATATTGTAATAATGCATTTGTTCCTCAAAGTGAATTTGATTATTTTGTAACAATTTGACTATCTCTCTAAAGTATTTTTGGTAGCTTTATTCATATGTTTTTATTATGGTAGCTTGGCCTAACCAAGAGCACTGAATATTTAGTCATTTATCTTGTAGTTATTTTTTCTTTTTACATTTGGCATATTTGCAAATATTGGCAATGATTTGGAAGATTTACTTCCAAATGTTGTATGCATTATGTTATATGCATTGTTGTATGCATTGTGAAAGTAGAATTCTGAATTCTACATTCCCTTTTTATTTTTTCCTCCCATACATTGTAATTATTGTATAGAAATATAGTTCATATTTCTTCATTTAGTCTGTAGTTTTTCTAATATTTACCATTACTTTCCTTGCCTATGTTCTATGATTTCCTATTGTTATGAGGAAATTAAGAGTTTAGCCATTTAGTGAAATTAGCACCCAGGCTGTCAAATAAGACCTAAAGGTTCCAATGATGGAATAGTGGCAAGGGAGGAAGTGATTCTTGAGAGACTCTGTTATGGCTGAGAGCAGTTGGATGCTGGTGAACTGCTTCTAGTGGAGAGCCCAGGAGAGTGGATTTGTCTCCCAGAAGAAACACCTGCCAGTGGGAAATTCAAATTGAGCAGGAGGAGACTTGGGTGGTGGACATCCCAGGCTGATTCAAGCTCCTTGTCTTTACCTGTTTTGCTAAGGACCTATGCTGGATCACTGCTGGAACAGAAGTGAACTCAAGTTGTGAGACATTCATTCACCTTCCAGCCTTTTAGGCTAATCCAGGCAGCCTGGGTTAGAATAGAGTAGATCTTGACCCATCTTCCAGTCCCTGAGTTTTGTCCTTAGATACCTAGGTTAGGATGACCTCTTCCTAAAGCTCTTACCCTTTAAATCAGCGATGGGCAAATTTTTTAAAGAGGGGGCCAATGGAAAGGAAATGCTCATCGGTCAGTCTGTTTCTAAGGCAATTCTTTTGAAGTTTCATTGTATTGTATCCTACTCATTGTATTCGTCAGATTAGGAATTATGTCAGTTGGATAGAACATTTCATGGGGCCACATTTGGCTCCCGGGCCGTAGTTTGGCTATCATTGCTTTAAATTCACTATTAAATAGTGATTTTTAACTTCCTGTTGTTTCTTTCCCATTGTAAGTAAGGTATCCCTGGCTGATGTAGTCTGAGAGTCATTGGATCCCAACTGCTTCTCATTCAAATTGTCACAGCCCACTTCTATTTGTGAAAGGTAGTTATACTTCTTCATCCTTCATTCCTCCTTCTTCCCTTCCCCCCCACAGCCCCCTGTGTGTTTATTTGACCACTTCACTATATAAACTATGATATAATTATTAAATATAGTTTCCCCCCTTTTTTGTCTTTGTTAGATTTTACTAAATTGTCTCATTTCTATTGCTATAATTTCTAGAAGCACATTAAATGATAGCAGATAGCATCCTTATTTTATTCCTTTATTTACTAGAAAGCTCATATAGTGCTATTTTAAATAATGCCTAATTTTGGATTTAGATTTTTATGTATTCAATACATTTTATACATTTTTAAAATTTATTTTGCCCATATTGTCTATATTTTTAGCATAAATGTGTGCTATCCATTGTCAAAGGTTTTCTGCATCTATTTGGATAATATAGTCATGAATTTTTAACATTGCTTTTTATATTAATTTCCTAATTTTTGGATCACATTTGCATCTCTGATATAAAAGCAACTTAGTCTTAATGATTCTATAGGTAACTTTTCCTGTTTTTCTTGTCAAGATTTTTTTTTGGTATTTTTAAAATCAATATTCATTAAGGATTTTGGTCTTTTCCTTTCTTTTATTCTTCTAATGTTTCATGTATAAGGACCTCAAAAGATAGTTGATAGAGCACTTTATCAGTTTTTGAGAATCATTACTTGTGCGGTATTTGTATTATTTGTTCTTTAAACATTTGATAGCATAGTCCCATATATTTCCTTACCCCTGTACTAGTTTCTTAACAGAGTACTTTATTTCTGTTTCAGAGATTAGATTTGTTACTCTATTAATTTGTATATTTAATATTGGTAAAGGTAATATTTATATAATTTTTGAAAAAAATATTGGGATATAACCAGAAGTATGTTTATAAATGTTCAATGACCAGGTTTTTTGGGGAAAAAGATCTATGTAAGATACTTGTTGGTTTTCTAATTTTAAAAATAAATTCAATAACATTTTTCTATGTTATCAATTGATACATTATGGAGATAATTTTTTGCATGAAGATTCTTTTACAAAATTATGGCATTTTTTTCATAAATATCATGCTTCTGTAAACCTGTATCTTCCTAGGAGTCTGACCCCATGGACCAGAGACAAACTGAATGAGCAAGAGACTGAAAAATGAGAAGATGTCAGCCTGTACCTTTCTGTGTGTTTCAACCCATGGACCAGAACTGAATGACAGAGAAGCATGGAGAACTAGAGAGAGGGGGAAAGGCTTTTTATTTATTCTTTTCAGCAGAAAGTAAAAATCCTTTCCTAAGAAAGGAACCCACCACCTATAGGGGCTTGCTAGTTTTTATTGCTCAAAATCACATAGCTCAGGGGGCAGAGTGTTACAGTCAATTCTTGGAGAAGGACTTAGGGCCTTGAAAACAGTCCAGGGGAGTTGTTTTATGATAATGTTTTTTTTTTAATCAAGAAAAGTCCCTAATGCTGCTCCAAGTCTGGGTTCAGTTGATAGTCAGGATTCTGTTGGTGGTTGCTTCTCCTCAAGCTTAACTACAGTGAAAAAGCATTAATTTATGTCATGATTACATAGGATCAGAGACCCTGGAAATAATGGAAACTTAAGCAAGTCATACTGATTATTATACTCAATATTTGTTTCATTTCCATGCTTTCCAATGTATATTTTTCTAATTTATTTTTTTATATAGTCATTATTTATTTTTATTTGCCTTCATTTAGGCCTTTGTCTTTCATTAGTCCTCCTGAATTGTTTAATATTGCCATCGTATTATGGTCTATAAAGGGTATCATTGGTATTTCTGACATTTTCAAGTTTACTTGAAAATTTTTGTGCCCTAATATATAGGTGCTGATATTATATATTTTCTTTAGTGGTTCCATTCATATTTTCCATAAACGGTATAGCTTTAGTTCTCTCAGAATTAGTTCAACTCTGTATTTTCATTTTTTCTTATTTTTATGTATTTAAATTGTATCTTATTGTGGTCCCCTAACCATCCCACTAGTTAGTATAGTAATTTAGAATATAAATCTCCAGTGTAAGGTAACAATGGTGAACATAGAAGCACTTGCAAAAAATACCTGAAATGAATTAAGACCACATCCATACACTACATGATAAATTAGGAGAAGTTGCCAAAGGCCTAATATAATGATCTTTTGGAAAGCTAAAAGTCCTTTGGTCTGTAAACTGCAGATAATCCCTAGACATGGAAAATAAAACAGAGAATTATTTATTCTAATAAGAAATCCCTAAGCTCAAATCAATAACTTTGAGATGATATTGATAATAATGTTATGAACTCTAAGGTGGTCTGGATAAGAGTTCATTCATTCCCAACCCCCCCAAAAAGTGGGAACCCCAAACCCTATTCTTTCATGTGCCACTGGTCCATGCTGCTCAAATTTACCCAACTCCAATATGAAGTTATATAAGTGACTCTAGATGTCTTCCTTATCTTTTTCCCTTGTCTGCTTCCCTCTCCCATCCCATTCCCAGAATAATCCCAGTATTTTCTCCCTCTCTATACTTTGTGTTTTATTAAATAATGGTACATTACTCCCTAATGGTACATTACTCCCTAATTTCTGCCACATAAAATTTCCTGTCTAAGTCCAACTGGGGAATCCTTTGTGAATCTATTCCTTTAAGCTGAACTAAGGACATCAGGTCTGGAACTATCTTCTCAGTTGTCTCTACTGAGCACAACACCCATGCTTTGAATCCTTCTGTAGAATGAAAAGAAAGACAAAGAACTTTATGTTCCCCTTGGAGATGAAACTCCACTCACCACTGAGTACTAATAGAATATTTTCTTTTTCATTTGTCCAATTCAGAGAGAGGAAGGAAGGAAACAAAACTTTATTAACAACCATTTATAAATATTATTTCATTTACTTACAACAATCCTGAGAGTTAGATTATATTCATTCCTATACCTTCATTTGGAGCCAATAATTCCTTTTCTCTCCACCATAACATGCCAAAAGAAAGGTTGTATCCTCTGGTTAGACTTGGAAGCTGTTTTACTACTGGTCTCATAAAATTACAGTATACTGAAAACACTATTCCAGATAATAAAAGACATATAAAAATTTAATTTTGCCATATATGACACTTTGGATAAAAGCATAAATTTATCCAAAATAAAGTGGTCTTCTCTAATATTAAGAACAAAAGTGACTTGAAAATCAAAAAATATTGAATTTAAGCCTATCATAAATCACAAATAGAAATATTGCTAGTGACAGAAAAATGACAATTGACTGAAAATTTTAAATTGAAGCAGATAAAAGTTGGAAAGTTAGTTAATTCTTCCTTTCTTCCTGTTTCTTTGATGTCCGATAACCACAGTATCATGTTTGTAAGTTGTTTTGCAATTATATTATTGATGTGCTCTTTTTTATTGTAGGCTTAATTATCAAAAAATGATAAGCTAGAGCCCTAAACTTTGAATGAATTTCATCATAAATACTGGTCTTCCTAAGTATGAAGGCAAAAGTTGAGGGGGAAAGGAAGGATAGTTGTAATACTATATAAAGGAAAGAGAAAGACTTGAATGCTTATGGATGACTAAAAAAATAAGCTGGGTGGTAGAGATGTGTAATATAGGTGAAAGAGTTTAATTTTTGGAACTAGAAGATTTGGGTTCAAAAGTAATGTTTTTTCCCCTGTATTACACATCTCTATCATTTACCCTACTCTTGTCATTTATTTCCTGTGTAAAAGGGCTGTTGGGAAGAAATTAAGAGAAAGTAACATGAAAATAGAAAGAACAGGAAAAAGTAGGTGATCGAGGTTCCAGGTTAAGATGGTGACAGAGTAAGAAGCAGCTCTTAACCTCTCCTGACCAAAACACACAAAACTCCTCAAGGGGACATAAAAACAAGTCCAGACGAATGGAGGAACCCCACAACAGGGCACAGTGTGGAAGGTACGTGGAATCTAGGCATTTCCATGCTATAAAGGGGTGAAACAGCTCTCACTAAATCGCGGGATGAGCAACCACCCCACCCCCACACCCTCAACATACAACACCTATAGCACCAAAGCCAGCTAAAAAGAAATAGAGCAAGTTTTGGGCACCCATCAATTCATTGGCAGCTCTGGGGCCTGTTCCTGAGAGCAGCAAGATTTGGGCCCCCAGTAAGCCAAAAAACGCACGTGAAATCTGAGCGCGGGAGCAGAGAGTGGACGCAGGGCACAGAACGCCTGCTTAGAGTGCAGGCTCAGAGCACAGGCACGGAAGGAGGCGTGGGTAGAGGCAGACACAGCCAGGAGCTAAAGCTCTGAAACCCCGAGTGGGGAACCAGCGTGGACGGGTGTACGACTGTGGAAGCAGCACCCTGAGACTTGTAAAGGAACCTCCAGCCAAGGATCAAGCAAGGGGGTACACCAGGGGGCTTGACCTTGGAAAAAACCAGAACTCAGACCTCAGGAGCCAATAGACTGCGGATAGACCCTGAGCTCGAGGATAAACCTGAGAAGCTTCTGGGCTCAGGATGGCAACCCAGTCTCAGGAAGCTCAAAAGAGAAAGAATAACAACAAGAAAAAGAAGTCTAACATTCGACAACTTTTACTCAGAGAAAATCCAGACAACTGAGCAAACAGAGGAGGAGAAAAAACAAGCATCCGGACCCTCCTCAAATAAGGAAGACTCCTCACAAGCTATGGAAGAGTTCAAAACTGAGATTTTGAGGAAAATGGAAGAGATATGGCAAGAAAATAACTGTTTAAAAGGTAGAATCTTGCAAATGGAAAGTGAGGCTCAGAAACCAAATGAACTGATAAGCAAATTGAACACCAGAAATGTCCAGATAGAAAAGGAATACCAGAAGATTATGGCCGAAAACCAGAAGATTACAGCTGAAAATCAAAAGATCATAGCCGAAAACCAAAAGATTATAGCCGAAAACCAATCCCTAAAGGCTAGAATTGAGCAATTAGAAGCTAATGATCTCTCAAGACAACAAGAATAAATAAAACAAAGTTAAAAGACTGAAATAATAGAAGGAAACATGAAATATCTCAATGAGAGAGTGACAGACCAAGAAAACCGGTCTAGAAGAGACAATTTGAAAATAATTGTCTTCCAGAAAAACCAGAAATTAATAGAAACCTGGACTCCATACTTAAAGAAATTATTCAGCAAAATTGCCCTTAAGTCCTACAATAAGAGGGCAATATAGACATTGAAAGGATTCATAGAACACCTGCGACATTCGATCCAGAAAAGAAAACACACAGAAATATAATTGCCAAATTCAAGAGTTTCCAAGCAAAAGAAAAAATCTTACAAGAAGCCAGAAAGAAACAATTCAAATAACAAGGAGCACCAATCAGGATCACACAGGATCTGGCAGTCTCCACGCTAAAAGATCATAAGGCTTGGAATACAATATTCAGAAAGGCAAGAGAGCTGGGCCTTCAACCACAGATCAACTACCCATCAAAATTGACTATATATTTCCAGGGGAAAGTATAGGCATTCAACAAAATTGAAGAATTCCAGGTATTTGCACAGAAAAAACCAAGGCTAAATGGAAAGTTTGATATCCAACCACAAAAATCGAGAGAAACATGAAAAGTTAAATAAGATACAGAGGGGAAAGAAAGAAAACTTATAATTTTTAAATTTGCCTTTTTAAGGGCCTCAGTGAGATCTAACTATCTGTATTCCTATGTGGAGAAATGTTATGTATAATTCTCTGTAGTGAACTCTATTCACTATTATAATATTCACTATTACAGTAATCAGAAGAATAATTAGCAGGGTGAGGGTGGAAAACTAAATAATCTAAAATGACATGGGGGATGGGAAAGAGGGGGTGAATAGCAGGGGACACCAAGAGAAACTTGAGTGAATAAGAAAATAGGATATTCTATTACACACAAAGAGGGCATGGGAGGGAGAAGGAACATGATATGATTAAAAAAGACAGGGAAGGTCATTACATCCTGATTAAAGGCAGTATAAACAATGAGGAAATAACATTGCTCAATATGTATGCACCAAGTGGCATAGCACCCAAATTCATAAAGGAGAAACTGGCAGAGCTCAAGAAGGAAATAGATAGTAAAACCATACTAGTGGGAGATCTAAATATTCCTCTGTCAGATCTACATAAATCAAACAGAAAAATAAATAAGAAAGAGGTAAGAGAGGTGAATGAAGTCCAAGAAAAATTATATCTAATTGATATGTGGAGAAAAATAAATAGGGACAAAAAAGAATACACCTTCTTTTCAGCTGCACATGGTACATTCACAAAGACTGACCATGTAATAGGGCATAGAAACATTGCAAACCAATGCAAAAGAGCAGAAATAATAAATGTAACCTTCTCAGATCATAATGCAATAAAATTAATAATTAGTAA